>NW_024609489.1:0-135000 GCF_018296145.1 Oncorhynchus tshawytscha
CTCATTAACCAGGCTATCAACATGCCCCTGTGTTGTACTGTATGTTCCCTCATTAACCAGGCTATCAACAACATGCTATCAACATGCCCCTGTGTTGTACTGTATGTTCCCTCATTAACCAGGCTATCAACATGCCCCTGTGTTGTACTGTATGTTCCCTCATTAACCAGGCTATCAACATGCCCCTGTGTTGTACTGTATGTTCCCTCATTAACCAGGCTATCAACATGCCCCTGTGTTGTACTGTATGTTCCCTCATTAACCAGGCTATCAACATGCCCCTGTGTTGTACTGTATGTTCCCTCATTAACCAGGCTATCAACATGCCCCTGTGTTGTACTGTATGTTCCTCAGATGAAGAGCTATCAGAGCATCCCAGTTTGACTCATTATTTCCTCAGTAAACCACACCTGGATCCACAAGGATTGCCCCTGTTACCTTGTACTGCAGCCTCCTCATTCCGCTATCCTCCTCGTTCTCTTCAACTATCCTCCTCTCAACCCCTCTTCCTCTCATCCCCTACTCATCTCATCATCTTCTGCCTCTCCTCCATCTCTCCATCTCTCCGTCTCCTCCATTTCTCCATCTCTCCATCTTCTCCTTCTCTCCATCTCCTCAATCTCTCCATCTCTTCATCTCCTCATCTCTCCATCTCCCCATCTCTCCACCTCCTCCATCTCTCCATCTCCTCATCTCTCCATCTCCTCACCTCCTCATCTCTCCATCTCCTCCATCTCCTCACCTCCTCATCTCTCCATCTCCTCATCTCCTCACCTCCTCATCTCTCCATCTCTCCATTGCCTCCATCTCTCCATCTCCTCAATCTCCATTACTCCATCTCTCCATCTCCTTCTTCTCCTCCATCTTCTCCATTACTCCATCTCTCCATCTCTCCGTCTCTCCATTTCCTCCATCTCCTCCATCTCCCCATTTCCTCCATCCCCTCCATCTCTCCATCTCCTCCTCTCTAACTTCCCTTCCTTTACTAAATGACCTGGATCTAAATGACCAGGATCTAAATGACCTGGATCTAAATTACCTGGATCTAAATGACCTCCTCTAAATGACCTGGATCTAAATGACCTGGGTCTAAATGACCAGGATCTAAATGACCTGGATCTAAATGACCTGGATCTAAATGACCTGGGTCTAAATGACCTGGATCTAAATGACCAGGATCTAAATGACCTGGATCTAAATGACCTGGATCTAAATGACCTGGATCTAAATTACCTGGATCTAAATGACCAGGATCTAAATTACCTGGATCTAAATGACATCTCTAAATGACCTGGTTCTAAATGACCTGGATCTAAATGACCTGGATCTAAATGACCTGGATCTAAATGACCTGGGTCTAAATGACCTGGATCTAAATGACCTGGATCTAAATGACCTGGATCTAAATGACCTGGGTCTAAATGACCAGGATCTAAATGACCTGGATCTAAATGACCTGGATCTAAATGACCTGGGTCTAAATGACCTGGATCTAAATGACCTGGATCTAAATGACCTGGATCTAAATGACCTGGATCTAAATGACATGGATCTAAATGACCTGGATCTAAATGACCAGGATCTAAATGACCTGGATCTAAATTACCTGGATCTAAATGACCTGGAGCTAAATGACCAGGATCTAAATGACCTGGATCTAAATGACCTGGATCTAAATGACCTGGGTCTAAATGACCTGGATCTAAATGACCTGGATCTAAATGACCTGGATCTAAATGACCTGGGTCTAAATGACCTGGATCTAAATGACCTGGATCTAAATGACCTGGATCTAAATGACCTGGATCTAAATGACCTGGATCTAAATGACCTGGATCTAAATGACCTGGATCTAAATGACCTGGGTCTAAATGACCTGGATCTAAATGACCTGGATCTAAATGACCTGGATCTAAATGACCTGGATCTAAATGACCTGGATCTAAATGACCTGGGTCTAAATGACCTGGATCTAAATGACCTGGATCTAAATGACCTGGATCTAAATGACCTGGATCTAAATGACCTGAAATAAATCTAAATGACCTGGATCTAAATGACCAGGCCATCTAATCATCATTTAAATGACAAGGAAAAGTATCTGCTCTAGTCATCAATCAGGATTTAATCTGTACTCAGAGTCTCTGCTTGTTACCAATCTAGGATGTTGTTTATCTGTACTCAGAGTCTCTGACTAGTTACCAATCTAGGATGTTGTTTATCTGTACTCAGAGTCTCTGCTCTAGTTACCAATCTAGGATGTTGTATATCTGTACTCAGAGTCTGCTGTAGGTACCAATCTAGGATGTTGTATATCTGTACTCAGAGTCTCTGCTCTAGTTACCAATCTAGGATGTTGTTTATCTGTACTCAGAGTCTCTGCTGTAGTAACCAATCTAGGATGTTGTATATCTGTACTCAGAGTCTCTGCTGTAGTTACCAATCTAGGATGTTGTTTATCTGTACTCAGAGTCTCTGCTGTAGTTACCAATCTAGGATGTTGTTTATCTGTACTCAGAGTCTCTGCTGTAGTTACCAATCTAGGATGTTGTATATCTGTACTCAGAGTCTCTGCTCTAGTTACCAATCTAGGATGTTGTATATCTGTACTCAGAGTCTCTGCTGTAGTTACCAATCTAGGATGTTGTATATCTGTACTCAGAGTCTCTGCTGTAGTTACCAATCTAGGATGTTGTATATCTGTACTCAGAGTCTCTGCTGTAGTTACCAATCTAGGATGTTGTATATCTGTACTCAGAGTCTCTGCTGTAGTTACCAATCCAGGATGTTGTATAACTGTACTCATCAATTACTATAACGTTTGTATGTTCAACAAAGTGGAGACGGGACAGGCAGTGTAGCCTAAATGATGCAGAACCCTAAGCAGAGAGGTAAATCAGGGCCCATATTCACAAAGAGTTTCAGAGTGCTGATTTAGGATCAGGTTCTCTCTCTAATGTAAAACTGATCCTAGATCTAAGCAGCGAGGCACATCAGGGCCCATATTCACACAGAGTTTCAGAGTGCTGATTTAGGATCAGGTTCTCTCTCTAATGTAAAACTGATCCTAGATCTAAGCAGAGAGGCACATCAGGGCCCATATTCACACAGAGTTTCAGAGTGCTGATTTAGGATCAGGTTCTCTCTCTAATGCGAAACTGATCCTAGATCAGCACTCTTACTATCGGAGACGCTTTGTAAATACGGGCCTAGAAGGAGAAAGCGTTCTTGTTACAGTCCTACCAGATTAGAAGATATTGGTCTGTTACCCAAATGGCACCCTCTTCTCCATTACACTTTGGAAGCATCCTTGCTCTTAGATAGGGCTTGTTGATTGGTGGAGACCCAACGATAAGAAGGACAAGCTGTCAGATGTCATCGTCTCTTCCCGTTCAGAGATGATCTACTGATCTGCTGATGTTGAAGCTGCTTTTCCTGGTCATTTAGCTGTCAGATGTAAATCATCTCTTCTGTTTCAGAGATGATCTGCTGATCTGCTGATGTTGAAGCTACTTTTCCTGGTCATTTAGCTGTCAGATGTAAATCATCTCTTCTGTTCTTTGTAGGACAGAGAGACGCTTTCCTCATCATGCCGCCGCGATGTTTCACTTTTTCCAACTCCAATGCTTTCATCCCAGCAGTGTTTCCCCTATATTCATTGAGCAACCTAATCTTCAAACAATATTGCCAAAAAACACAAAAAAACAATGATGTCGAAACGTCTCAAATTGAAGACTCAGTGGTGACCTGACATACACTCAGTGGTGACCTGAGATACACTCAGTGGTGATCCGTTGTCCCCGAAAACACTCAGTGGTGACCTGACTACACTCAGTGGTGACCTGACATACACCAGTGGTGACCTGAAACACTCAGTGGTGACCTGACATACACTCAGTTTTGATAATGTAATACACTCAGTGGTGACCTGACAAACACTCAGTGGTGATCTGATCCCAGATCATTTCAATGGTGACCTGAAAAACTCAGTGGTGACCTGACATACACTCAGTGGTGATCTGACATACACTCAGTGGTGACCTGACATACACTCAGTGGTGATCTGACATACACTCAGTGGTGACCTGACATACACTCAGTGGTGATCTGACATACACTCAGTGGTGACCTGACATACACTCAGTGGTGACCTGACATACACTCAGTGGTGATCTGACATACACTCAGTGGTGATCTGACATACACTCAGTGGTGATCCGACATACACTCAGTGGTGACCTGACATACACTCAGTGGTGACCTGACATACACTCAGTGGTGACCTGACATACACTCAGTGGTGACCTGACATACACTCAGTGGTGACCTGACATACACTCAGTGGTGATCTGACATACACTCAGTGGTGACCTGACATACACTCAGTGGTGACCTGACATACACTCAGTGGTGACCTGTTGCCCCGGCATACACTCAGTGGTGACCTGACATAACTAAGTGGTGACCTGTTTAAATAAGAGGTTAAATAAGTGGTGACCTGACATACACTCAGTGGTGACCTGACATACACTCAGTGGTGACCTGTTGCCCCGACATACACTCAGTGGTGACCTGTTGCCCCGGTTACACTCAGTGGTGACCTGTTAAATAACTCAGTGGTGACCTGTTGCCCCGACATACACTCAGTGGTGATCCGTTGCCCCGACATACACTCAGTGGTGACCTGTTGCCCCGACATACACTCAGTGGTGACCTGTTGCCCCGACATACACTCAGTGGTGACCTGTTGCCCGACATACACTCAGTGGTGATCCGTTGCCCCGACATACACTCAGTGGTGACCTGTTGCCCCGACATACACTCAGTGGTGATCCGTTGCCCCGACATACACTCAGTGGTGACCTGTTGCCCCGACATACACTCAGTGGTGACCTGTTGCCCCGACATACACTCAGTGGTGATCCGTTGCCCCGACATACACTCAGTGGTGACCTGTTGCCCCGACATACACTCAGTGGTGATCCGTTGCCCCGACATACACTCAGTGGTGACCTGTTGCCCCGACATACACTCAGTGGTGATCCGTTGCCCCGACATACACTCAGTGGTGACCTGTTGCCCCGACATACACTCAGTGGTGACCTGTTGCCCCGACATACACTCAGTGGTGACCTGTTGCCCCGACATACACTCAGTGGTGACCTGTTGCCCTGACATACACTCAGTGGTGACCTGTTGCCCCGACATACACTCAGTGGTGACCTGTTGCCCCGACATACACTCAGTGGTGATCCGTTGCCCCGACATACACTCAGTGGTGACCTGTTGCCCCGACATACACTCAGTGGTGACCTGTTGCCCCGACATACACTCAGTGGTGATCCGTTGCCCCGACATACACTCAGTGGTGATCCGTTGCCCCGACATACACTCAGTGGTGATCCGTTGCCCCGACATACACTCAGTGGTGACCTGTTGCCCCGACATACACTCAGTGGTGATCCGTTGCCCCGACATACACTCAGTGGTGGTCCGTTGCCCCGACATACACTCAGTGGTGATCCGTTGCCCCGACATACACTCAGTGGTGACCTGTTGCCCCGACATACACTCAGTGGTGATCCGTTGCCCCGACATACACTCAGTGGTGACCTGTTGCCCGACATACACTCAGTGGTGACCTGTTGCCCCGACATACACTCAGTGGTGACCCGTTGCCCCGACATACACTCAGTGGTGACCTGTTGCCCCGACATACACTCAGTGGTGATCCGTTGCCCCGACATACACTCAGTGGCCAGTTTATTAGGTACACATAAAAATGGTTCACGAAAATGGTTTGCTCCTACAGACAGTGAGTCACGTGGTCGTGGCTTCCTATATAAAGCAGGCAGACAGGCATCAAGGCATTCAGTTACTGTTCCATTGAATGTTGATTTGAATGGGGGGTGAAAAACGAGCGACCAAAGCGAGTGCGGTGTGATTGTTGGCGCGTCGGTTCCAGTATCTCAGAAACGTCCGGCCTCCTGGGCTGTTCGTGTACAACAGTGTCTAGGGTTTACAGAGAACGGTGCGACGAACGAAACACATCCAGTCAACGGCAGCTGGTCGATGACAGAGGTCGAAAGGAGAATCGCCAAGAACGGTGCGAGCCACAAATGGGGCGGGCCACAAATGGGGAAAAATAACAGAACAGCGGTCGTGCAGGACGGCATCTCGGAACGCACAACTCGTCGGTCCTCGGTCACCGATTGGCTATTGCAGCAGACGACCACAGCGGGTTCCAACTCCTATCGGATAAAAACAGGAAGCAACGGCTCCAATGGGCACTTCGATCACCAACACTGGACCAATGAGGAGTGGAGAAACATCGCCTGGTCCGATGAATCCCGGTTCCTGTTGAGTCATGCTGATGGCAGAGTCAGGATTTGGCGTAAGCAGCATGAGTCCATGGCCCCCATCCTGACTGGTGTCAACGGTACAGGCTGGTGGCGGTGGTGTAATGGTGTGGGGAATGTTTTCCTGGCACACGTTACGTCCCTTGATACCAATTGAGCAACGTTTCCATGCCTCAATGAATTCAGGCTGTTCTGGAGGTCCGACCCTCTACTAGACGGATGTACCTAATAAACTGTCCGGCGTCTGTATGTTTATGATTTAATGTATATAAACTTTGCTTTTTTTAAAAATAGGATGCTTTATCACAATGAACAGCTCTACTAGTCTGAAATCAGGACAAGGACAGCTCTACTAGTCCAATATCAGGACAATGACAGCTCTACTAGTCCAATATCAGGACAATGACAGCTCTACTAGTCCAATATCAGGACAAGGACAGCTCTACTAGTCCAATATCAGGACAAGGACAGCTCTACTAGTCCAATATCAGGACAAGGACAGCTCTACTAGTCCAATATCAGGACAATGACAGCTCTACTAGTCCAATATCAGGACAATGACAGCTCTACTAGTCCAATATCAGGACAAGGACAGCTCTACTAGTCCAATATCAGGACAATGACAGCTCTACTAGTCCAATATCAGGACAAGGACAGCTCTACTAGTCCAATATCAGGACAATGACAGCTCTACTAGTCCAATATCAGGACAATGACAGCTCTACTAGTCCAATATCAGGACAAGGACAGCTCTACTAGTCCAATATCAGGACAAGGACAGCTCTACTAGTCCAATATCAGGACAAGGACAGCTCTACTAGTCCAATATCAGGACAATGACAGCTCTACTAGTCCAATATCAGGACAAGGACAGCTACTAGTCCAATATCAGGATATATTTTATATATATAGATCATATATGTATAGATGGATATATTTTATATTTATATATATGTATAGATGATTCTATTTTATATATATATATATATCTGTATAGATGGATATATTTTATAGGTATTGTATGATTTTTAAGTAATTAATTTGCATTTTATTGCATGACATATTTGATCACCTACCAACCAGTAAGAATTCCAGCTCTCACAGACCTGTTAGTTTTTCTTTAAGAAGCCCTCCTGTTCTCCACTCATTACCTGTATTAACTGCACCTGTTTGAACTCGGTACCTGTATAAAAGACACCTGTCCACACAATCAAACAGACTCCAACCTCTCCACAATGGCCAAGACCAGACAGCTGTGTAAGGACATCAGGGATAAAATTGTAGACCTGCACAAGGCTGGGATGGGCTACAGGACAATAGGCAAGCAGCTTGGTGAGAAGGCAACAACTGTTGGCACAATTATTAGAAAATGGAAGAAGTTCAAGATGACGGTCAATCACCCTCGGTCTGGGGCTCCATGCAAGATCTCACCTCGTGGGGCATCAATGGATTTTTGTTTTAGATTCCGTCTCTCACAGTTGAAGTGTACCTATGATAAAACAATTACAGACCTCTACATTCTTTGTAAAGTAGGAAAACCTGCAAAATCAGCAGTGTATCAAATACTTGTTCTCCCCACTGTATATATATATATATATATATATATATATATATTGTATATACATGATATATTTCTTTGCTAAACCCCTGCATACCCCAGCATGGCTAATAAAACCAGTGAATCGTGCTTTTATTCTGAAAATAATTCAGTTAGTCAATGTTTGATCAGTCTTCTAAATGGGAAGAGCTTTTTACTGCTCAGTAAACTCTACCTCGGTTGCTTAAGTACCTTCCCGAGGAGAAAGGTTAGGGATGCGTCCTAATTGGAACCCTCTTCCCTAGGTAGTGCACTTCTCTTCACCAGGATCCCTTAGGGGAATGGAATAGAGGGCCGTTTGGAACGCAAAACCCGAAGAAGTTAGCTACAGGAACGTACGCCAGGAAAATACTCATTGGTCTCTGCTGGATTTAAGGAGCCTGCAAAGGAATTGGAACAGGATCAGACAGGAAGGAACACAGACTAAAGAATGACTGGAGGTATGTGAAGTGCTGTTAGGCCCTGGTCTAAAGTAGTGCACACTACCCTATAGGTCCTGGTCTAAAGTAGTGCACACTACCCTATAGGTCCTGGTCTAAAGTAGTGCACACTACCCTAATAGCCCCTGGTCTAAAGTAGTGCCTTACTACCCTATAGACCCTGGTCTAAAGTAGTGCACTACTACCCTATAGGTCCTGGTCTAAAGTAGAGCACACTACCCTATAGGTCCTAGTCTAAAGTAGTGCACTACTACCCTATAGGTCCTGGTCTAAAGTAGTGCACACTACCCTATAGACCCTGGTCTAAAGTAGTGCACTACTACCCTATAGGCCCTGGTCTAAAGTAGTGCACTACTACCCTATAGACCCTGGTCTAAAGTAGTGCACTACTACCCTATAGGCCCTGGTCTAAAGTAGTGCACTACTACCCTATAGACCCTGGTCTAAAGTAGTGCACTACTACCCTATAGGCCCTGGTCTAAAGTAGTGCACTACTACCCTATAGGTCCTGGTCTAAAGTAGTGCACTACTACCCTATAGACCCTGGTCTAAAGTAGTGCCCTACTACCCTATAGACCCTGGTCTAAAGTAGTGCACTACTACCCTATAGGTCCTGGTCTAAAGTAGTGCACTACTACCCTATAGACCCTGGTCTAAAGTAGTGCCCTACTACCCTATAGACCCTGGTCTAAAGTAGTGCACTACTACCCTATAGGTCCTGGTCTAAAGTAGTGCACTACTACCCTATAGACCCTGGTCTAAAGTAGTGCACTACTACCCTATAGGCCCTGGTCTAAAGTAGTGCCTTACTACCCTATAGGCCCTGGTCTAAAGTAGTGCCCTACTACCCTATAGGCCCTGGTCTAAAGTAGTGCCCTACTACCCTATAGGCCCTGGTCTAAAGTAGTGCACTACTACCCTATAGAGCCTGGTCTAAAGTAGTGCACTACTACCCTATAGACCCTGGTCTAAAGTAGTGCACTACTACCCTATAGGCCCTGGTCTAAAGTAGTGCACTACTACCCTATAGACCCTGGTCTAAAGTAGTGTTCTACTACCCTATAGACCCTGGTCTAAAGTAGTGCACTATATAGGGGAATAGGGTGCCATTTGGGGCCCTGTTGTCTTTTGCTATTTGAGTTTATGCTGGAAGGTTAATGAGACTGGTCATGTGAATATAGTCTTTGAAGGGTCGTGGTGATATTTCAGACCCCCTTTGAAGGGTCGTGGTGATATTTCAGCCCCCCATTGAAGGGTCGTGGTGATATTTCAGACCCCCATTGAAGGGGTCGTGGTGATATTTCAGACCCCCTTTGAAGGGGTCGTGGTGATATTTCAGACCCCCATTGAAGGGGTCGTGGTGATATTTCAGACCCCCATTGAAGGGGTCGTGGTGATATTTCAGACCCCCTTTGAAGGGGTCGTGGTGATATTTCAGACCCCCATTGAAGGGGTCGTGGTGATATTTCAGACCCCCATTGAAGGGGTCGTGGTGATATTTCAGACCCCCTTTGAAGGGGTCGTGGTGATATTTCAGACCCCCTTTGAAGGGGTCGTAGTGATATTTCAGACCCCCCCATTGAAGGGGTCGTGGTGATATTTCAGACCCCCATTGAAGGGGTCGTGGTGATATTTCAGACCCCCTTTGAAGGGGTCGTGGTGATATTTCAGACCCCCATTGAAGGGTCGTGGTGATATTTCAGACCCCCATTGAAGGGGTCGTGGTGATATTTCAGACCCCCATTGAAGGGTCGTGGTGATATTTCAGACCCCCATTGAAGGGTCGTGGTGATATTTCAGACCCCCATTGAAGGGTCGTGGTGATATTTCAGACCCCCATTGAAGGGGTCGTGGTGATATTTCAGACCCCCTTGAAGGGGTTGTGGTGATATTTCAGACCCCCTTTGAAGGGGTCATGGTGATATTTCAGACCCCCTTTGAAGGGGTCGTGGTGATATTTCAGACCCCCTTTGAAGGGTCGTGGTGATATTTCAGACCCGCCATTGAAGGGTCGTGGTGATATTTCAGACCCCCCATTGAAGGGGACGTGGTGATATTTCAGAAGGGGTAGTGATATTTCAGACCCCCCTTTGAAGGGGTTGTGGTGATATTTCAGACCCCCCTTTGAAGGGGTTGTGGTGATATTTCAGACCCCCCTTTGAAGGGGTCGTGGTGATATTTCAGACCCCCCTTTGAAGGGGTCATGTAAAGTTAGTTAGTTGTATTTTTTGCAGCTTCCTTGTCAATCAGAAGTCAGTTTATTTTCATTTGAACTTATAGCTGGCCTGTCATAGCGAACGGCGGGGCAGGGAAACGAACCCGGGTTGTTGGTGTGAAAGGCTAATGCACCCTACGTACTGCGCCAATAGGTTTAAGCCACTTGGTGGGAGTTGTATAGTGGCTAATATAGCCAGATTCGCTAGAGGATGTGACATCTGGGAGCTTTCTTCATAGGTTTGGACTAATGAGCTGTAGCTTCCCCTGTAGCTGTTGAACCAGTTACCACAAACCCTGCTTGAACCACAAACCCAGCTTGAACCACAAACCCAGCTTGAACCACAAACCCAGCTTAAACCAATTACCACAAACCCAGCTTAAGCCACAAACCCAGCTTGAACCACAAACACAGCTTGAACTACAAACCCAGCTTAAACCAGTTACCACAAACCCAGCTTAAACCAGTTACCACAAACCCAGCTTGAACCACAAACTGAACTTAAACCAGTTACCGCAAACCCAGCTTGAACCACAAACCCAGCTTGAACCACAAACTGAACTTAAACCAGTTACCGCAAACCCAGCTTGAACCACAAACCCAGCTTGAACCTATTACCACAAACCCAGCTTGAACCTATTACCACAAACCCAGCTTGAACCTGTTACCACAAACCCAGCTTGAACCTATTACCACAAACCCAGCATGAACCTGTTACCACAAACCCAGCTTGAACCTATTACCACAAACCCAGCTTGAACCTATTACCACAAACCCAGCTTGAACCTATTACCACAAACCCAGCTTGAACCTGTTACCACAAACCCAGCTTGAACCTGTTACCACAAACCCAGCTTGAACCTATTACCACAAACCCAGCTTGAACCTGTTACCACAAACCCAGCTTGAACCTGTTACCACAAACCCAGCTTGAACCTATAACCACAAACCCAGCTTGAACCTATAACCACAAACCCAGCTTAAACCAGTTACCACAAACCCAGCTTAAACCAGTTACCACAAACCCAGCTTGAACCAGTTACCAGAGTATTCAGAGACTGGACACTACTGTGGATGACACTACTATGGATGATATTCAGAGTATTCTGGACACTGCTGTGGATGACACTACTGTGGATGACATTACTGTGGATGATATTACGAGTATTCTGGACACTACTGGGGATGATATTCAGAGTATTCTGGACACTACTGTGGATGACAATATCCAGAGTATTCTGGACACTACTGTGGATGATATTCAGAGTATTCTGGACACTACTGGGGATGATATTCAGAGTATTCTGGACACTAGTGGGGATGACACTACTGTGGATGACACTACTCTGGATGACACTACTGTGGATGACACTACTGTGGATGACACTACTGTGGATGACACTACTATGGATGATATTCAGAGTATTCTGGACACTACTGTGGATGACACTACTGTGGATGACACTACTCTGGATGACACTACTGTGGATGACACTACTGTGGATGACACTACTGTGGATGACACTACTGTGGATGACACTACTCTGGATGACACTACTGTGGATGACACTACTGTGGATGACACTACTGTGGATGACACTACTCTGGATGACACTACTGTGGATGGCACTACTGTGGATGGCACTACTGTGGATGACACTACTGTGGATGACACTACTGTGGATGACACTACTGTGGATGACACTACTCTGGATGACACTACTGTGGATGACACTACTCTGGATGACACTACTGTGGATGACACTACTGTGGATGACACTACTGTGGATGACACTACTCTGGATGACACTACTGTGGATGACACTACTCTGGATGACACTACTACTGTGGATGACACTACTGTGGATGACACTACTGTGGATGGCACTACTGCGGATGACACTACTGCGGATGACACTACTGCGGATGACACTACTGTGGATGACACTACTGTGGATGACACTACTGTGGATGAAATCTATTCTATTTGAACCTGTTTATTATTCTGTGTCCACCTGTATTACAACCCATTTCCTGTCCGTGTGTCTCTGCGAGGACGTCTTGTTTGGTTTGTTGTGGATAATTATATTCAAAATCACCTTTTTCATCTGAGTGACTTCCGACTCTCCCGGAGAGCTTTAGGCAGGCTTGCAGTAAATGAGAAATATTGTCCTTGAAACAGAAGTGAGCGTATGTCACTCAAAACCTGGGTTCAAATACTATTTGTTATCTTTGAAATACCTTAAATCGTTTGCTTTAGTCTGCCTGGAGTGCCAGATGCACTTCTGGAGCTATTCTATTAGTTCCATTGAACCAGGCAAGCTCAATTTAAAGTACAGAAAGTATTTTTTAAAGATGTTCGAATAGTGTTTGAACCCAGGTCACGTAGCACAGCGACTCTAGACGCTGTGCTCTATCTCCTGCAATCAATATCCATTTCCATGCAAATCGGTGTAATTAAAGTGGATTTCACAGCCTCGTCGGAGCGGGGGATTTTACCTTGTCAAAGAGATCAAACAGAAATAATTGGTCGTAAATGCAACAGGATTTACTGTACCTTGGTGTGGCACCATTTTTAACAAGGGGACTGATAGATATCTACTCAGAGACATGAAACCTGCGGGTCGCGTCCCAAATACTACAGAGCCCTGGTCAAACGTAGTGCACTACATTGGGAAGAGTAATGACATTTGGGACGCAATAGGGTTTTAATGGGACTGACAGTGGGGTGCACAAATACAGGCTGGTCCCAAGGCATGTTGGGAAATTATAGTCTTGGGAAGTGGTGGAGGGGCTTATGTAAAGGGTGTCAAATGGCTTCCTTAGCGAGTACTGCTTCTTCCTGATGCGGCTTATACCGAGGCTGGAACCCAGGACCTCTTCCTCCCAAACACACGTGACCAGCCTCCTGAATCATCTTACCCAGTTAAACCACAGAGAAGCTGGGACACTTCGGGCTGAGGTTGGGACACTTGGCTGGGACACTTCATGCTGAGGTTGGGACACTTCATGCTGAGGTTGGGACACTCATGCTGATGGGCTGAGGTTGGGACACTTCAGGTTGAGGTTGGGACACTTCAGGTTGAGGTTGGGACACTTCATGCTGAGGTTGGGACACTTCGGGCTGAGGTTGGATGAGCACAAATGTGAGTTCTGCTTCTAATATCATATCATCCTGATTGTAATCAGACACGAGCCTTATTGAACTAAGCAGACACGTTCCTTATTGAACTAAGCAGACAAGCTCCTTATTGAACTAAGCAGACACGTTTCTAATTGAACTAAACAGACACGTTCCTTATTGAACTAAGCAGACACGTTTCTAATTGAACTAAACAGACACGTTCCTTATTGAACTAAGCAGACAAGCTCCTTATTGAACTAAGCAGACATGTTCCTTATTGAACTAAGCAGACAAGCTCCTTATTGAACTAAGCAGACAAGCTCCTTATTGAACTAAGCAGACATGTTCCTTATTGAACTAAGCAGACAAGCTCCTTATTGAACTAAGCAGACACGTTTCTAATTGAACTAAACAGACACGTTCCTTATTGAACTAAGCAGACACGTTTCTTATTGAACTAAGCAGACACGTTTCTTATTGAACTAAGCAGACACGTTCCTTATTGAACTAAGCAGACACGTTTCTAATTGAACTAAACAGACACGTTCCTTATTGAACTAAGCAGACAAGCTCCTTATTGAACTAAGCAGACACGTTTCTAATTGAACTAAACAGACACGTTCCTTATTGAACTAAACAGACACGTTCCTTATTGAACTAAGCAGACAAGTTCCTTATTGAACTAAGCAGACACGTTCCTTATTGAACTCCAGGATATCATTCTGTTTGTTAGCAGGTTAGCAAGTTCCTTATTGAACTCCAGGATATCATCCTGTTTGTTAGCAGACAAGTTCCTTATTGACCTCCAGGATATTGAGAGAAGACTCGTATGTAACGCAGCTACGTATCTGAATCAAATGACCAACCAGCTGAATCCAGTCAGGTGTTTGTTTTCAATCCATCAGGGACAAAACTGTTCACTTAGTTTGGACAAGACGGAGAGTCAATTCTGACGAGACACTTGTTTGAGCCGAGCTGTAGAGAGTGGAAAACTTTGCTCAGTCTTTCTTACTCATTTTGACATTTTGGGTAAAGTAAGGCTAGACTGAAGAAGAGAACAACACGAGGGCTGAGTTTCAGATGGTACCCTGTTTCAGATCAGGTCCTATAGTGCACTATATAGGGAATATGGTGCCACTTGGGCAGTATTATGATTCATTTAGTCTGTGTTTTGGTTTAAACTGAGGCGAGGAAATATGATCGTAACAAATCGAAGCCGTAATCTAAAAACACAATCCGTTGCCCAAAAATGGACCCTCTTAAAAATCACTGACACGAGCACAATTTAGTGAATTTAAAGTGACTTGGGTTTTTAACGGCAGACAGACGGACGGACGGACGGACGGACGGACGGACGGACGGACAGACGCTAGACAGACAGACAGACGCTAGACAGACGGATGGACGGACGGACGGACGGACGGACGGACAGACAGACGCTAGACAGACAGACAGACAGACAGACAGACAGACAGACAGACAGACAGACAGACAGACAGACAGACAGACAGACAGACAGACAGACAGACAGACAGACAGACAGACAGACAGACAGACCGCTTAGACAGACAGACCGCTTAGATAGACAGACCGCTTAGATAGACAGACAGACTTAGATAGACAGACAGACAGACAGACAGACAGACAGACAGACAGACAGACAGACCGCTTAGATAGACAGACAGACAGACAGACAGACAGACAGACAGACAGACAGACAGACAGACAGACGGACAGACATGTTCTGGAGCAACAGAAGGGTATTGTAACTCTAGATGTTGGCCAAAGCCCTTTAGCACAACATTCAAACAGTGTGAAAAGAAGAAAGCTCTTCTTCTTCAATAACAGAGATCTTCTTATTCATACAGGAGTCTTCAATAACAGAGATATTCTTATTCATACAGGAGTCTTCAATAACAGAGATACTCTTATTCATACAGGAGTCTTCAATAACAGAGATACTCTTATTCATACAGGAGTCTTCAATAACAGAGATACTCTTATTCATACAGGAGTCTTCAATAACAGAGATATTCTTATTCATACAGGAGTCTTCAATAACAGAGATATTCTTATTCATACAGGAGTCTTCAATAACAGAGATCTTCTTATTCATACAGGAGTCTTCAATAACAGAGATATTCTTATTCATACAGGAGTCTTCAATAACAGAGATATTCTTATTCATACAGGAGTCTTCAATAACAGAGATATTCTTATTCATACAGGAGTCTTCAATAACAGAGATATTCTTATTCATACAGGAGTCTTAAATACCAGAGATATTCTTATTCATAGAGAAGTCTTAAATACCAGAGACGTTAACAATGGCCAAAGACAACCTCTGTTCAATAGATTAGTTGATCAAATTACGTTACAAATATGTCCTGCGGCTGCTTCTTAAGTTATGAGGTTAACCAGGCTATTCCAAAAATACTTTTTTTTTAAGCATCGATCTATCAAAATAGGGACTTGTTTGTTCCATTTTCCAGTAGTCTGTGGAAATGAGGAACTGTGAAAAGAATAGACTGAAGTCTTGTTGTTGTTCACATGAAAGGCCCTTTAATTAAAGAAGCATTACAAGGGACACCGAAGGTCAGTTCTGGGGAAGTCTATATATCCCCATCAAGACAGAAACAAATTATGAATACTGGGAGCCAGGTTAATGTGGTATATAGTTTGGGGTACAGAGGGGTTCATGTGGTATATCGTTTGGGGAACAGAGGGGACAGGTTCATGTGGTATATAGTTTGGGGTACAGAGGGGTTTATGTGGTATATAGTTTGGGGTACAGAGGGGTTCATGTGGTATATCGTTTGGGGAACAGAGGGGACAGGTTCATGTGGTATATAGTTTGGGGTACAGAGGGGTTCATGTGGTATATAGTTTGGGGTACAGAGGGGACAGGTTCATGTGGTATATAGTTTGGGGTACAGAGGGGTTCATGTGGTATATAGTTTGGGGTACAGAGGGGACAGGTTCATGTGGTATATAGTTTGGGGTACAGAGGGGACAGGTTCATGTGGTATATAGTTTGGGGTACAGAGGGGTTCATGTGGTATATAGTTTGGGGTACAGAGGGGTTCATGTGGTATATAGTTTGGGGTACAGAGGGGTTCATGTGGTATATAGTTTGGGGTACAGAGGGGACATGTTCATGTGGTATATAGTGTGGGGTACAGAGGGGTTCATGTGGTATATAGTTTGAGGTACAGAGGGGTTCATGTGGTATATAGTTTGGGGTACAGAGAGGGACTGTCTAGCAGGGTGTAAGCAGTCTGTCTGTCTGTCTGTCTGTCTGTCTACGTGGTCTGTCTGTCTGTCTTAGTGGTCTGTCTATCTTAGTGGTCTGTCTGTCTGTCTATCTAAGTGGTCTGTCTGTCTAAGTGGTCTGTCTGTCTGTCTAAGTGGTCTGTCTGTCTATCTACGTGGTCTGTCTATCTAAGTGGTCTGTCTGTCTATCTACGTCATGGGTGTCAAACTCTGGCCCGTGGGCCAAATTTGGCCCGCGGGGTAATTATATTTGGCCCGCGAGACAATACCAAATTACTACTAGAGCTGGCCCGCCGGTATTATACAGCGCATTCACCACTAATACTACGAATCCCATAATGCTCTGCTGTTTTCGCGCGCCAATCAGGACAGGACCCAGAAACGCTCTCTCCTCTGTGACAGTAGTCATAGCAACATAGACGCTACAACTGTCAGCGAGCTAACCCTTCCCAAAAATGTCGAAAGAAAGGCAGAAAACAGGAGCTTTCTGGACAAGTGGGAGGCAGAATATCTGTTTACATATGTAAAAGACAAACCTGTTTGTCTTGTTTGTGGAGTCAACGTGGCTGTAAGTAAGGAGTACAACATTAGACGACACTATGAAACGAAACACCATGACAAATACAAGGACCTGGACATGACTCAAAGGAGCCAGAAAGTAGAGGAGATGAAAAGAAGTTTGGTTTCACAACAGAATATGTTTAAAAAAGCCACATCACAAAGCGAGGCTGCTGTAAAGGCTAGTTATATAGTGGCAGCAGAGATCGCAAAATCAGCCCGGCCCTTTAATGAGGGAGAGTTCATGAAAAAGTGCATGATGAAGGTTTGTGACCTCGTATGCCCAGAGAAAAAACAAGCATTTTCAAACGTGAGCCTGAGCAGGAACACAGTAGCTGATCGCACATGTGATCTTGCCACCAATCTGTATGACCAGCTGATGGAAAAGGGAAAAGATTTTGTTGCGTTCTCCCTCGCTGTGGATGAGAGCTGCGACGCATCTGATACTGCTCAGCTGTCAGTCTTCATCCGTGGAGTGGACTCAAATCTGTGTGTTACGGAGGAGCTATTAGGATTCAAATCAATGCATGGCACAACCACAGGAAAGGAAATCTTTGAGGAGGTTTCCAAATGTGTAACTGAAATAAAGCTGCCGTGGGATAAACTCGTTGGATTAATGACAGATGGTGCGCCAGCGATGTGCGGTAAAAAGAGTGGACTGGTGGGCATGGTTCGGGAGAAGATGCGGGAAGAGAACTGTGCAGGTGAGCTAACTGTTTACCACTGCATCATACATCAGGAGCACTGTGTGCCAAAGCCCTAAAGATGGAACATGTTATGACCACAGTAACACAGGTAGTTAACTTTATAAGAGCCAAAGGTCTAAATCACCGCCAGTTTAAATCTTTTCTGGAGGAGTGTGGTTCGGAATACGCAGACGTGCCGTATCACACAGAGGTGAGATGGCTAAGCAGAGGAAAAGTACTGAACAGATGTTTCGAGCTGCGTGAGGAAATATGTCAATTCCTGGAAACCAAAGGGAAGGATACAGCAGAGCTCCGGGAGCAAAAGTTCCTGTGTGAGCTGGCCTTTCTCTGTGACATCTCGAGCCATCTCGATGCGCTGAACCTGCAGCTTCAGGGCGGGGGCGCATCATCACAGACATGTACGCTGCAGTGAGGGCCTTCAAAACTAAACTGTGCCTTGTGGGAGAATCAGATGCTGCAAGGAAACCCTTGCCATTTTCCCTGCTGCCAATCCATAAAAGCGCAGATCTCTACCGCCGTGTTCCCATGCGCACAGTTTGCTGAAAAACTCAGTGTTCTCGCCGCTGAGTTTAGCCGGCGATTTGCCGACTTCGATGCCCAGAAATGCAAGTTTGAACTGCTTAGTAATCCCTTCGCAGTTGATGTGGAAAATGCACCAACCAACATCCAAATGGAGCTGATTGAACTCCAGTGCAACGACACGCTGAAGTCAAAGTATGATGCTGTGGGCGCCGCACAGTTTCCACGGTTCATCCCTGACACAATGCCTCAGCTCCGCACCCAAGCTGCTCAGATGCTCTCCATGTTCGGCAGCACTTATCTATGCGAGCAACTTTTCTCCTCGATGAAGATGACCAAAACAACTCACAGGAGACGTCTGACTGATGAACATCTTCGCTCGATACTGAGGATTTCTTCAGCTCAGAGCTTGAGCCCAGACATTGATGAACTAGCATCCAAGAAGAGATGCCAGGTATCTGGCTTGGGCACATCAGATTAGACCAGTGTGCAATAATTAACATTTTCTTTATGCACTTTTTCTTGCTACAAGGCATGGGCTTGAATGGTTGATTGATTTATTATCATTTTATTTGTAAAATTATTAGCCAGTGGAAAAAGTTTATTTTGGTATTTAAATCAGAAGGCTGCAAATAGAAAAGAGGCATACAATTTTTATTTAAATTTTATTTATTTAATAAATGAATGCCATTGATGTGTTTTTTCATTTGAAATTCGATTTTGCATGTCTCCACTATTAAATTATATATTGTATGGTAATAAGCGATGCTTGTTCCATATTCAATGTTAAAGCAAAACCTGTTTGGGTCCATATTAAAAGGTTAATTTGTTCAATGTTGGCCCGTGACTTTGTTCAGGTTTTACATTTTGGCCCACTGGGTATTTGAGATTGACACCCCTGATCTACGTGGTCTGTCTATCTACGTGGTCTGTCTGTCTAAGTGGTCTGTCTGTCTATCTAAGTGGTCTGCCTGTCTAAGCGGTCTGTCAATCTAAGCGGTCTGTCTCAGATACATCTCTTGCTCTTTGTACATGTCAAAGCTACCTTGACTAAAGTGAGCTCACTTGCCTTGCCAACACTTCCAGCCCAAAGCATTGATGGTAGGATTTTGATGTGACCGAATTCTCCTGTATGGTGACAACAGGCTGCCTAGCAGAGCAACTATAAGACTCTGTAGTGATCACTCTCTCTCTCACTTCAATTCAACTTCAATTGAAGGGTTTTATTGACATGGGAAACATATGTTAACATTGCCAAAGCAAGTGAAGTAGATCATTTAAAAAAAATGTAATGTCACGAATATCACCGAAGGTGGCTCCCCTTCTTGTTCGGGCGGCGGTCGTCGTCGCCGGTCTACTAGCTGCCACCGTTCCCTTTTCCCTTTTCGTAATTGTTTTCACCTGTTCCTTGTTGGGGTATTTAAGTTCCTTGTTGGGGTATTTAAGTTCCTTGTTGGGGTATTTAAGTTCCTTGTTGGGGTATTTAAGTATCTAAGTATGGTTAGTCCGCCTGTATTATATATATATATATATATATGTGTGCGGGCTTGTTACTGTTTATGTTACAGGTGTCACGTTCTGACCTTTATTTCCTTTGTTTTGTATTTATTTTGTATGGTCAGGGCGTGAGTTGGGTGGGCAGTCTATGTTTGATTTTCTATGATTTATGATTTGGGGATTTGTATGTTTTGGCCTAGTATGGTTCTCAATCAGAGGCAGGTGTCATTAGTTGTCTCTGATTGAGAATCATACTTAGGTAGCCTGGGTTGCACTGTTTGTTTGTGGGTGATTGTCTATGTTAGTTGCTTGTGTTCAGCACAGGTCTCATTTATAGCTTCACGGTCGTTATTTGTTTATTGTTTTGTAGTCAGTGTTCAGAGCTTTCTTTTATTAAATATAAAAAATATTTTATTAAATATTTATATATAAATATATATAAATCATGAACACATACTACGCCGCATTTTGGTCCTCCGATCCTTCTCGCCTCTCCTCTTCAGATGAAGAGGATGAAGACCGTGACAAGAGGTGTGTTTATTGTTGGGTTTTCGCTGTCTGGTATTTTCCCAGTTGCACCTGTTTTCGGCGTCACCCATTGTACACGTGTTCCTGTTTTGGACATTAAAGCATTTTTTTCCCAGATACTTCTGCTCTCTGCGCCTGACTCCACACCCATCCTCTTCGAGCAGTGAGCACATAGCTTGTCTTCTCTTGAGAGCCAGGTCTGTCTTCAGCGGCCTTTCTCAATAGCAAGGCTATGCTCACTGAGTCTGTAAATAGTCAAAGTTTTCCTTAAGTTTGGGTCAGTCACAGTGGTCAGGTATTCTGCCACTGTGTCCTATCTGTTTAGGGCCAAATAACACTATAGTTTGCTCTGTTTTTTTGTTAATTTTTTCCAATGTGTCCAGTAGTTATCTTTTGTTTTCTCATGATTTGGTTGGGTCTAATTGTTTTGCTGACCTGGGGCTCTGTGGGGTCTGTTTGTGAACAGAGCCCCAGGACCAGCTTAGGGGACTCTTCTCCAGGTTCATCTCTCTGTAGGTGATGGCTTTGTTATGGAAGGTTTGGGAATCGCTTCCTTTTCGGTGGTTGTAGAATTTAACGTCTCTTTTCTGGATTTTGATAATTAGCGGGTATCGGCCTAATTCTGCTCTGCATGCATTATTTGGTGTTTTACGTTGTACACGGAGGATATTTTTGCGGAATTCTGCATGCTTTTTCAATTTGGTGTTTGTCCCATTTTGTGAATGCTTGGTTGGTGAGCGGACCCCAGACCACACAACCATAAAGGGCAATGGGCTCTATATCTGATTCAAGTATTTCTAGCCAGATCCTAATTGGTATGTCAAATTTTATGTTATTTTTGATGGCATAGAATGCCCTTCTTGCCTTGTCTCTCAGATCGTTCACAGCTTTGTGGAAGTTACCTGTGGTGCTGATGTTTAGGCCGAGGTATGTATAGTTTTTTGTGTGCTCTAGGGCAACAGTGTCTAGATGGAATTTGTATTTGTGGTCCTGGTGACTGGACCTTTTTTGGGACACCATTATTTTGGTCTTACTGATATTTACTGTCAGGGCCCAGGTCTGACAGAATCTGTGCAGAAGATCTAGGTGCTGCTGTAGGCCCTCCTTGGTTGGTGACAGAAGCACCAGACCAACGGCAAACAGTAGACATTTGAGTTCAGATTCTAGTAGTGTGAGGCTGCTGCAGACTGTTCTAGTGCCCTCGCCAGTTTTTTATATATCACACACACACACACATATATTTGTTGAAGAAGGTGGGGTTTACGCTGCATCCCTGTCTCACGCCATGGAAAGAAATTGTTATTTTTTTGCCAATTTTAACCACACTCTTATTGTTTGTGTGCGTGCGGTTGTTTGTGTACAAGTCTCTCTCTCTGTCCCTCTTTCACAAGGAGGAGGAGAGAGAGAGACAGGGAGCAGAGACTGAGACCTTCCTCTGAACCCCAGGCTGCCCTACTTTCTCCCAGACAGCCAGACACCATCCCATCCCACAGCTTCCATCCACCATGAACGCAGGAGGGGCCCAAACCCAGGCCAGTCATTATCTGGTGATAAAGACTTTGGATACACTGACAGTGCCACAAATGGCACCCTATTCCCTATGTAGTGCACTACTTTATACCAGAGCCCTATTCCCTATGTAGTACACTACTTTAGATCAGAGCCCTATTCCCTATGTAGTGCACTGCTTTATACCAGAGCCCTATTCCCTATGTAGTGCACTACTATAGATCAGAACCCTATTACCTATATAGTGCACTACTTTAGACCAGAGCCTTATGGGCCCTGAAAATAGGGGGCTTGTGACTGGAGACTGTTAGAGACTAGACTATTAGATACTAGAGACTGGAGACTAAGTGATTGGAGACTGTTAGAGACTAGAGACTTGTCAGAGACTATAGACTGTTTGAGACTAGAGGCCATGGGAAGTAGCAAGAGATGTTAGGGAGATTTAGACTTTAGAGACTAGAGACTTCAGAGACTGGAGACGAGACATGAGGGAGGATTTTAGGCCAAGACAGGCCTCATGGAGACTAGAGGACTAAGGTAACTGGAGGCCAGAGGCCTCATGGGAAGTAGCAACGATGATGTCAGGGAGGATTTAAGAGAGACTGTTAGTAGACTAGAGACTCATGGGAATACTAGAGACTATTAGAGACTAGAGACTGGAGACTAGAGACTGTGACTGGAGACTGTTAGAGACTAGACTGTTAGAGACTAGAGACTGTTAGAGACTAGAGACTGTTAGAGACTAGAGACTTGTCAGAGACTATAGACTGTTTGAGACTAGAGGCCATAAGAGATTAGAGACTGTTAGAGACTAGAGACTTTAGAGACTACAGACTGTTAGAGATTAGAAACTGGAGACTAGAGACTAAGTGATTGGAGACTGTTAGAGACTAGAGACTTGTCAGAGACTATAGACTGTTAGAGACTAGAGACAGTTAGAGACTAGAGACTGTTAGAGACTAGAGACTGTTAGAGACTAGAGACTGTTAGAGACTAGAGACTGTTAGAGACAAGCGACTGTTAGAGACTAGAGACTGTTAGAGTCTAGAGACTTAGAGACTACATAATGTTAGAGATTAGAAACTGGAGACTAGAGACTACTAGAGACTGTTAGAGACTAGAGACTGTTAGAGTCTAGAAACTTAGAGACTACATAATGTTAGATATTAGAAACTGGAGACTAGAGATGAAGTGACTGGAGACTGTTAGAGACTAGAGACTGTTAGAGATTAGAACCTGGAGACTAGAGACTAATAGACACTAGAGACTTGTTAGAGACGATAGACTGTTGGAGACTAGAGACTGCTAGAGATTAGAGACTGGAGACTAGAGACTGTTAGAGACTAGAGACTGTTAGAGATTAGAACCTGGAGACTAGAGACTATTAGATACTAGACTTGTTAGAGACTATAGACTGTTAGAGACTAGAGACAGTAAGAGATTAGAGATTTGTTAGAGACTATAGACTAATGAGGAGCCCAAACAAGCCCCAGGTGATTTAATTCATTACCAACCCAAATGGGATGTTGTCATCTCACATCTTCCAGGGTGACCACGAGGTCATTATCTGTCAGGGAGATCAGGAGGTCATTATCTGTCAAAGAGATCAGGAGGTCATTATCTGTCAGGGAGATCAGGGGGTCAAGGAGATCAGGAGGTCATTATCTGTCAGGGAGATCAGAAGGTCATTATCTGTCAAGGAGATCAGGAGGTCATTATCTGCCAGGGAGATCAGGAGGTCATTATCTGTCAGGGAGATCAGGAGGTCATTATCTGCCAGGGAGATCAGGAGGTCAAGGAGATCAGGAGGTCATTATCTAACAGGGATATCAGGAGGTCATTATCTGTCAAGGAGATCAGGAGGTCATTATCTATCAGGGAGATCAGGGGGTCATTATCTGTCAGGGAAATCAGGAGGTCAAGGAGATCAGGAGGTCATTATCTGTCAGGGAGATCAGGAGGTCATTATCTGCCAGGGAGATCAGGAGGTCGAGGAGATCAGGAGGTCATTATCTGTCAAGGAGATCGGGAGGTCATTATCTGTCAAGGAGATCAGGAGGTCATTATTTGCCAGGGAGATCAGGAGGTCATTATCTGTCAAGGAGATCAGGAGGTCATTATCTGTCAGGGAGATCAGGAGGTCATAATCTGCCAGGGAGATCAGGAGGTCGAGGAGATCAGGAGGTCATTATCTGTCAAGGAGATCGGGAGGTCATTATCTGTCAAGGAGATCAGGAGGTCATTATTTGCCAGGGAGATCAGGAGGTCATTATCTGTCAAGGAGATCAGGAGGTCATTATCTGTCAGGGAGATCAGAAGGCCTCTCCTTCCTCTCCTCCCTCTCCTCCCTCTCCTCCACCTACTCCCATCTCTTCCCCTCTCCTCTCCTTCCTCTCCTCCCTCTCCTCCACCTCCTCCCATCTCTTCCCCTCTCCTCTCCTCCCATCTTTTCCCCTCTCCTCTCCTTCCTCTTCTCCCTCTCCTCCACCTACTCCCATCTCTTCCCCTCTCCTCTCCTCCCATCTCTCCTCCTCTCCTCTCCTCCCTCTCATCCCTCTTCTCCACCTCCTCCCATCTCTTCCCCTCTCCTCTCCTCTCCTCCCTCTTCTCCCTCCCCTCCACCTCCTCCATCTCTTCTCCTCTCCTCTCCTCTCATGTCTTCCCCTCTCCTCTCCTCCCATCCCTTCCCCTCTCCTCTCCTCCCATCCCTTCCCCTCTCCTCTCCTCCCATCCTTCCCCTCTCATCTCCTCCCATCCCTTCCCCTCTCCTCTCCTTCCTCTCTCCCCCTCTCCCCTCTCCCATCTCTTCCCCTCTCCTCTCCTCCCATCCTTCTCCTCTCCCTCCTCCCTCTCATCCCTCTTCTCCACCTCCTCCCATCTCTTCCCCTCTCCTCTCCCCTCCTCCCCTCTCCCTCCCCTCCACCTCCCCATCTCTCTCTCTCCTCTCCTCTCATGTCTTCCCCTCTCCTCTCCTCCCATCTCTTCCCCTCTCCTCTCCTCCCATCCCTCCCCTCTCCTCTCCTCCCATCTCTTCCCCTCTCCTCTCCTCCCATCCCTTCCCCCCATCTCCTCCCTCCCTTCCCCTCTCCTCTCCTTCCCCTCTCCCCTCTCCTCTCCTCCCATCTCTTCCCCTCTCCTCTCCTCCCATCTCTTCCCCTCTCCTCTCCTCTCCTCTCCTCTCCTCTCCTCTCCTCTCCCTCCTCTCCCTCTCCTCTCCTCCCATCTCCTCTCCTCTCCTCCCATCTCCCCCTCTCCCCTCTCCTCTCCTCCCATCTCTTCCCCTCTCCTCTCTCCCTCTCCTCTCCTCTCCTCCCATCTCTACCCCTCTCCTCTCCTCCTCCCATCTCCTCTCCTCTCCTCCCATCTCTACCCCTCTCCTCTCCTCTCCTCCCATCTCTTCCCCTCTCCTCTCCTCCCATCTCTCTCCTCCCATCTCTACCCCTCTCTTCTCCTCTCCTCCCATCTCCTCTCCTCTCCTCCCATCTCTACCCCTCTCCCTCCTCTCCTCCCATCTCTTACCCTCTCCTCTCATCTCCTCTCCTCTCCTCCCATCTCTACCCCTCTCCTCTCCTCCCCTCTACCCCTCCCTCTCCTCCCATCTCTTCCCCTCTCCTCCCTCTCTCCCTCTCCTCTCCTCCCATCCCTTCCCCTCTCCTCTCTTCCCATCTCTTCCCCTCTCCTCCCCCTCCTCCCTCTCTCCTCTCCTCTCCTCCCATCTCTTCCCCTCTCCTCTCCTCCCTCTCTCCTCCCTGTGTTTGTCTGAATGAGTCACTGTGTGTTGTGTGTCAGGATATGAAGTCAGCTGCTTGGCAAAGGAACATAGAGTGGCATATTACCTATGAATTCCATAACTACTCAACAAGAAACAAACAGCTACATCACCACCTTCAACAACAACCAATTCTCAATTCAGAATGACCTACTGAGTCTCTATGATCTGGAACTCACTCCAAGCTATCCCTGTCATCGTCGCTGTTTAAACTCACTCCCCCTGATGTGGCCAAGCTGTTACTGTTTAAACTCACTCCCCCTGATGTTACCAAGCTGTTACTGTTTAAACTCACTCCCCCTGATGTTAACAAGCTGTTACTGTTTAAACTCACTCCCCCTGATGTTACCAAGCTGTTACTGTTTAAACTCACTCCCCCTGATGTTACCAAGCTGTTACTGTTTAAACTCACTCCCCCTGATGTTACCAAGCTGTTACTGTTTAAACTCACTCCCCCTGATGTTACCAAGCTGTTACTGTTTAAACTCACTCCCCCTGATGTTACCAAGCTGTTACTGTTTAAACTCACTCCCCTGATGTTAACAAGCTGTTACTGTTTAAACTCACTCCCCTGATGTTAGCTGTTACTGTTTAAACTCACTCCCCTGATGTGGCCAAGCCAAGCTGTTACTGTTTAAACTCACTCCCCCTGATGTTAACAAGCTGTTACTGTTTAAACTCACTCCCCCTGATGTTACCAAGCTGTTACTGTTTAAACTCACTCCCCCTGATGTGGCCAAGCTGTTACTGTTTCAACTCACTCCCCCTGATGTTACCAAGCTGCCCCTGTCATTGTCACTGTTTACAACCATATTAGGAGGCACATACTGTCCATCACATTTCTACATCCCCAATAGCTTGACTTCTTTGTCTTCAGCGTCTAGTTGCTTATAGTTATAGTATAGTTATAGTGTTAGTCTGTCTGCTGGATCTGTAAGGATTCATCCCCTCTCCCCCTCTCCTTCTGTCCTCCTCTCTCTTCCTCCTCTCCTCCTGTACTCTTCTCCCCTCCTCCTCCTCTCCCCCTCTCTCCTCCTCCTCTCTCCTCTTGTCCTCCTCTCTCCTCCTCCTCCTCCTCTCCCCCTCCTCCTCCCTCTCCTCCTCCCCTCCTCCTTTTCCCCTCTCCCCCTCTCTCCTCCTCCTGTACTCCTCCTCCTCCTCCTCTCTCCTCTCCTCCTCCTCCTCCTCCTCTCCCCCTCCTCCTCTCTTCCTCCTGTCCTCCTCTCTCCTCTTGTCCTCCTCTCCTCCTCCTCCTCTCCCCCTCTTCCCCTCACCTCCTCTCCTCCTATACTCCTCTCTTCCTCCTCTCCTCCTCCTCTCCCCCTCTCCTCCTCCTCTCTTCCTCCTCTCCCCCTGTCATCCTCTCTCCTCCTCCTCCTCTCTCCTCCTCCTCCTCCTCCCCCTCTTCCCCCTCTCCTCCTGTCCTCCTCTCTCCTCCTCTCCTCCTGTCCTCCTCTCTTCCTCCTCTCCTCCTCCTCCTCCTCCTCCTCTCCTCCTGTACTCCTCTCTTCCTCCTCTCCTCCTGTCCTCCTCTCTCCTCCTCCTCTCTCCCCCTGTCATCCTCTCTCCTCTTGTCCTCCTCTCTCCTCCTCCCCCTGTCCTCCTCTCTCCTCCTCCTCTCTCCTCTAGTCCTCCTCTCTCCTCCTCTCTCCCTCTCCCCCTGCCTCTGTGCCTGTTATGTGACTGAATGACAGAGTGCTGGCTGTCTGGGAGACTGTGTGTGGGAGAGCAGGCAGTGCTATGAACTCCAAGCTCCGCCAGCCCTAGACCTGTCTGTCTCTCTCTGTCTGTCTCTCTGTCTCTCTCTGCCAGCCCTAGACCTGTTTGTCTCTCTCTGTCGGTCTCTTTGCCTGCCATAGACCACTCTCCACTCTCTCCACTCTTCTCTCCACTCTCCTCTCCCCTCTCTTCTCTCCACTCTTCTCTCCACTCTCCTCTCTCCCTCTCCTCCACTCTCCTCTCTCCTCTCCACTCTCCATTTGGTAAACTACTGTCTGGTCAACTGAGAAAGATGATCTCTGCATTCTCCAAGTTGTTGGGAGGAGCCAGCATATAATCTCTTAGATTTAAATGCCCCCCCCCATATTCCCAAAAGTAGAACAAGACACAGGTGAACAGGGAACCATTTAGGACGCCCCCTTAGCCAATCCGTCCCTCCCTCCCCTCTCACTACTTCCTGAAAGGTCACTGTGCTCCGGTCCACAGTAGTACCATTGTAGTGGTAAAGGTGGGCAGTATCCCAAATGGGGCCCTATTCCCTGTATAGTGCACTACTTTATACTACAGCCCTATTCCCTATATAGTGCACTACTTTATACTACAGCCCTATTCCCTATATAGTGCACTACTTTATACTACAGCCTTATTCCCTATATAGTACACTACTGTTGACCAGAGCCCTATTCCCTATATAGAACACTACTTTAGACCAGAGCCCTATTCCCTATATAGAACACTACTTTAGACCAGAGCCCTATTCCCTATATAGAACACTACTGTTGACCAGAGCCCTATTCCCTATATAGAACACTACTGTTGACCAGAGCCCTATTCCCTATATAGAACACTACTGTTGACCAGAGCCCTATTCCCTATATAGAACACTACTGTTGACCAGAGCCCTATTCCCTATATAGAACACTACTGTTGACCAGAGCCCTATTCCCTATATAGAACACTACTGTTGACCAGAGCCCTATTCCCTATATAGAACACTACTGTTGACCAGAGCCCTATTCCCTATATAGAACACTACTGTTGACCAGAGCCCTATTCCCTGTATAGTACACTACTTTTGACCAGAGCCCTATAAGGGGGCAGGGTTGTATTTGGGACAACCAGGGCCTCCTGATTACAGACTGGTGCCCGTTGGACTGCGACAGCACACTCACTCTCCGGGACACAAATGGCACCCTCTTCCCTTTATAGTGCACTCCTTTCAACCCTACTACTGCACTACTTTAGACCAGGACCCTGTAGGGTAGTAGTGCACTACTTTAGACCAGGACCCTATAGGGTAGTAGTGCACTACTTTAGACCAGGACCCTATAGGGTAGTAGTGCACTACTTTCAACCAGGACCCTATAAGGAAGTAGTGCACTAAAAGGGGATAGGATGGCATTTGAGACGCAGATAACCAAGATGTTGGCATCGTTCTCTGTTATGCTGTCTGCCGGTGGAAAACGGCCGCGTGGCGTTTAGATGAAACAGTGGAAACACTTTAGAAGGGGCTCTTACAAAATGGATTCCATCCTCCTGAGAAAGTGTTCAGAAAACAGCTGCCTTATCGTTCTGGAAGGAGGTCACCTCTCACAACAAAACCTGCCTTATCCTTCTGGACAGAGGTCACCTCTCACAACAAAACCTGCCTTATCCTTCTGGACAGAGGTCACCTCTCACAACAAAACCTGCCTTATCCTTCTGGACAGAGGTCACCTCTCACAACAAAACCTGCCTTATCCTTCTGGACAGAGGTCACCTCTCACAACAAAACCTGCCTTATCCTTCTGGACAGAGGTCACCTCTCACAACAAAACCTGCCTTATCGTTCTGGAAGGAGGTCACCTCTCACAACAAAACCTGCCTTATCGTTCTGGACAGAGGTCACCTCTCACAACAAAACCTGCCTTATCGTTCTGGACAGAGGTCACCTCTCACAACAAAACCTGCCTTATCCTTCTGGACAGAGGTCACCTCTCACAACAAAACCTGCCTTATCCTTCTGTAAGGAGGGTACCTCTCAGTAGCAAACACCTGCCTTATCCTTCTGTAAGGAGGGTACCTCTCAGTAGCAAACAGCTGCCTTATCCTTCTGGACAGAGGTCACCTCTCACAACAAAACCTGCCTTATCCTTCTGGACAGAGGTCACCTCTCACAACAAAACCTGCCTTATCCTTCTGGATAGAGGTCACCTCTCACAACAAAACCTGCCTTATCCTTCTGGATAGAGGTCACCTCTCACAACAAAACCTGCCTTATCCTTCTGGATAGAGGTCACCTCTCACAACAAAACCTGCCTTATCCTTCTGGACAGAGGTCACCTCTCACAACAAAACCTGCCTTATCCTTCTGGACAGAGGTCACCTCTCACAACAAAACCTGCCTTATCCTTCTGGAAGGAGGTCACCTCTCACAACAAAACCTGCCTTATCCTTCTGGAAGGAGGTCACCTCTCACAACAAAACCTGCCTTATCCTTCTGGACAGAGGTCACCTCTCACAACCAAACCTGCCTTATCCTTCTGGACAGAGGTCACCTCTCACAACAAAACCTGCCTTATCCTTCTGGACAGAGGTCACCTCTCACAACAAAACCTGCCTTATCCTTCTGGACAGAGGTCACCTCTCACAACAAAACCTGCCTTATCCTTCTGGACAGAGGTCACCTCTCACAACAAAACCTGCCTTATCCTTCTGGACAGAGGTCACCTCTCACAACCAAACCTGCCTTATCGTTCTGGACAGAGGTCACCTCTCACAACCAAACCTGCCTTATCGTTCTGGACAGAGGTCACCTCTCACAACAAAACCTGCCTTATCGTTCTGGAAGGAGGTCACCTCTCACAACAAAACCTGCCTTATCCTTCTGGAAGGAGGTCACCTCTCACAACAAAACCTGCCTTATCGTTCTGGACAGAGGTCAACTCTCACAACAAAACCTGCCTTATCCTTCTGGAAGGAGTTCACCTCTCACAACAAAACCTGCCTTATCGTTCTGGACAGAGGTCACCTCTCACAACCAAACCTGCCTTATCATTCTGGAAGGAGGTCACCTCTCAGAAACAAACACCTGCCTTATCCTTCTGGAAGGAGGTCACCTCTCAGAATCAAACACCTGCCTTATCCTTCTGGAAGGAGGGTACCTCTCGGAAACACCTGCCTTATCGTTCTGGAAGGAGGGTACCTCTCAGAAACACCTGCCTTATCGTTCTGGAAGGAGGGTACCTCTCAGAAACACCTGCCTTATCGTTCTGGAAGGAGGGTACCTCAGAATCAACTGTAATGTGTGTAGATGAAATATTGGAAACACACGTAACGTGGTGAGAGACAGATTTAGTATGGATTAATATTTCATTATTTCTGCTAGCATCTGTCAGGCCTCATCTACCTCTATGCTCCCGAGATGACTAAATATTTCATTGAATCAGATGGAGACTGTAGTTCAAGCCGCACCTGAGACGACTGAAACTGCAACCGTGAGCAACCATGCAATCTCTCAAAGTAGGTTTCTTTTTTGTGAGTTTATTGATCATTTCCCTCTGTTTATCCCAGATGAGTACCCCCCACCCCCCAAACAGAGTAGATGCCTGATTAACCAAGATGAGTACCCCCACCCCCAAACAGAGTAGATGCCTGATTAACCAAGATGAGTACTGCCCCCATGCACCCCCCCAAATAGAGTAGATACCTGTTTATCCAAGATGAGTTCCCCCAAATAGAGTAGATACCTGTTTATCCAAGATGAGTACCCCCCCAAATAGAGTAGATACCTGTTTATCCAAGATGAGTTCCCCCAAACAAAGTAGATACCTGTTTTATCCAAGATGAGTTCCCCCAAAACAGAGTACATACCTGTTTATCCAAGATGAGTTCCCCCCCACCCCAAAACAAAATAGATACCTGTTTATCCAAGATGAGTCCCCACCCCCAAACAGAGTAGATACCTGTTTGCTTATTTATCTGTGTCTCTAGGTAGCTTAGTGGTTAGCGCATTGGGCCAGTAACAGAAAGCTTGCTGGTTCGAATCCCTGAGCTGACAAGCTAAAAATAAATCTGCCATTCTGCCCCTGAGCAATGCTGTTAACCCACTGTTCCCCGGGACGCTGTGGGATGTTGATTATGGCAGCCACCCCCCCACACCTCTCTGAATCAGAGGGGGTTGGGTTAAATGCAGAAAGACACATTTCCGTTGTACAACTGACGAGGTATCTCTGTTTAAGGAGTGGGGTTTGTTAAAGGAGAGATTTATTTCATGGAGATTTGAGATACCAACAGAATCAAAAGGAAATCTTCTGACATTTGGTTTTCAAGGCCTGAGGAAACGTAACTGTGGAACACTGATAGAGTCCCCCCCCCCCCTACTTCATGCATATTCAACATCCCCCATCCCTAATTGTGGATAATCTCTTGGGTTTGCACATTCCATTTATAAATATTACACGTGGGATGTGTGTGTGTGTGTGTGTGTGTGTGTGTGTGTGTGTGTGTGTGTGTGTGTGTGTGTGTGTTTATAGGGGGATCTCAGACCAATATTGTGCTATCATCTGTCAACTGCACACTCCTGACCTGTGTCTTTAATCAAACCAATTGCCTTGATTAACAATATTGAGAATACAATTACTAATGGCTGTTATATGAGAGAGAGAGAGAGAGAGAGAGAGAGAGAATAAGCACCATTACCTTAATGCCGATGATTGTAAAGACAATGGCTGCATTTACACAGGCAGCCCAATTCTAATTTTTTTTTTTCACTAATTGGTCATTTGACCAATCAGATCAGCTCTGAAAAAGATCTGATGTGATTGATCAAAAGACCCATTAGTGGAGAAAACAAACTCAGAATTGGGCTGCCTGTGTAAATGAAGCCCTTTTTGCTCAGGCCCTCTACTGAACATGGCTGGGTTGGAGCACGATGCTGCTCGTTCTCACATAGCCCCACTTTCTCACATCCTTTTCCTTGTCTGCATCCAAAATGGCAACCTATTCCCCTATATAGTGCACTACTTTTGTCCAGAGGCCTATGGGGACTACGGTGCCATTTGGGATGGAGCTCTCAACTTGAGTGTGAGAGCTTGACTCTCAACTGGAGTGTCTGCTTGTTGTCAACAGTGTTTTACCATTCAGGTACGAATGAGTTCGTCTGTAGTCTGAGCTGAAGGAGTTACTGTAGTATGAGCTGAAGGAGTTAGTCTGTAGTCTGAGCTGAATGAGTTAGTCTGTAGTCTGAGCTGAAGGAGTTAGTCTGCAGTATGAAGGAGTTAGTCTGTAGTCTGAAGGAGTTAGTCTGTAGTCTGAGCTGAAGGAGTTAGTCTGTAGTATGAAGGAGTTAGACAGTAGTCTGAGTTGACTGAGTTAGACTGTAGTACGAGCTGAAGGAGTTAGTTGTTAGTATGAGCTGAAGTAGTTAGTCTGTAGTCTGAGCTGAAGGAGTTACTGTAGTATGAGCTGAAGGAGTTAGTCTGTAGTCTGAGCTGAAGGAGTTAGTCTGTAGTCTGAGCTGAAGGAGGTAGTCTGAGCTGAAGGAATTAGTCTGTAGTCTGAAGGAGTTAGTCTGTAGTCTGAAGGAGTTAGTCTGTAGTCTGAAGGAGTTAGTCTGTAGTCTGAGCTGAAGGAGTTATTCTGTAGTATGAGCTGAAGGAGTTAGTCTGTAGTCTGAGCTGAAGGAGTTATTCTGTAGTATGAGCTGAAGGAGTTATTCTGTAGTATGAACTGAAGGAGTTAGTCTGTAGTACAAGCTGAAGGAGTTAGTCTGTAGTCTGAAGGAGTTAGTCTGTAGTCTGAGCTGAATGAGTTAGTCTGTAGTCTGAGCTGAAGGAGTTAGTCTGCAGTATGAAGGAGTTAGTCTGTAGTCTGAAGGAGTTAGTCTGTAGTATGAGCTGAAGGAGTTAGTCTGTAGTCTGAAGGAGTTAGTCTGTATTCTGTAGTCTGAAGGAGTTAATCTGTAGTCTGAAGGAGTTAGTCTGTATTCTGTAGTCTGAAGGAGTTAGTCTGTAGTCTGAAGGAGTTAGTCTGTATTCTGTAGTCTGAAGGAGTTAGTCTGTAGTCTGAAGGAGTTAGTCTGTAGTCTGAAGGAGTTAGTCTGTAGTCTGAAGGAGTTAGTCTGTAGTCTGAAGGAGTTAGTCTGTAGTCTGAAGGAGTTAGTCTGTAGTCTGTAGTCTGAAGGAGTTAGTCTGTAGTCTGAAGGAGTTAGTCTGTAGTCTGTAGTCTGAAGGAGTTAGTCTGTAGTCTGTTAGTCTGTAGTCTGAAGGAGTTAGTCTGTAGTCTGAAGGAGTTAGTCTGTAGTCTGAAGGAGTTAGTCTGTAGTCTGAAGGAGTTAGTCTGTATTCTGTAGTCTGAAGGAGTTAGTCTGTAGTCTGAAGGAGTTAGTCTGTAGTCTGTAGTCTGAAGGAGTTAGTCTGTAGTCTGTAGTCTGAAGGAGTTAGTCTGTAGTCTGTAGTCTGAAGGAGTTAGTCTGTAGTCTGAAGGAGTTAGTCTGTAGTCTGAAGGAGTTAGTCTGTAGTCTGAAGGAGTTAGTCTGTATTCTGTAGTCTGAAGGAGTTAGTCTGTAGTCTGAAGGAGTTAGTCTGTAGTCTGAAGGAGTTAGTCTGTAGTCTGTAGTCTGAAGGAGTTAGTCTGTATTCTGTAGTCTGAAGGAGTTAGTCTGTATTCTGTAGTCTGAAGGAGTTAGTCTGTAGTCTGTAGTCTGAAAGGAGTCTGTAGTCTGAAGGAGTTAGTCTGTAGTCTGAAGGAGTTAGTCTGTAGTCTGAAGGAGTTAGTCTGTAGTCTGAGCTGAAGGAGTTAGTCTGTAGTCTGAGCTGAAGGAGTTAGTCTGTAGTCTGAAGGAGTTAGTCTGTAGTCTGTAGTCTGTAGTCTGAAGGAGTTAGTCTGTAGTCTGAAGGAGTTAGTCTGTAGTCTGAAGGAGTTAGTCTGTAGTCTGAAGGAGTTAGTCTGTAGTCTGAAGGAGTTAGTCTGTAGTCTGTAGTCTGAAGGAGTTAGTCTGTAGTCTGAAGGAGTTAGTCTGTAGTCTGAAGGAGTTAGTCTGTAGTCTGAAGGAGTTAGTCTGTAGTCTGAAGGAGTTAGTCTGTAGTCTGAAGGAGTTAGTCTGTAGTCTGAGCTGAAGGAGTTAGTCTGTAGTGAGCTGAAGGAGTTAGTCTGTAGTCTGAAGGAGTTAGTCTGTAGTCTGAAGGAGTTAGTCTGTAGTCTGAAGGAGTTAGTCTGTAGTCTGAAGGAGTTAGTCTGTACTATTTCCTCTATAGTTGCAATGTCAATGTGGCCTGAGGGTCAGGGTCACGGCAGGGTCACGGCAGGGTCACGGCAGGGTCACGGCAGGGTCACGGCAGGGTCACGGCAGGGTCACGTCTTTCATAGCCCCAGATTGACGCATATATTGAACTGTTGTGGAGAAGGGGGTGAACACACACACACAAACAATGCTACCTTATATAATGTTACTTACCCTACATTATTCATCTCATATGCATACGTTGATACTGTACTCTATATCATCGACTGCATCCTTATGTAATACATGTATCACTAGCCACTTTAACTATGCCACTTTGTTTACATACTCATCTCATATGTATATACTGTACTCGATATCATCTACTGTATCTTGCCTATGCTGCTCTGTACCATCACTCATTCATATATCTTTATGTACATATTCTTTATCCCCTTACACTGTGTATAAGACAGTAGTTTTTTTGGAATTGTTAGTTAGATTACTTGTTGGTTATTACTGCATTGTCGGAACTAGAAGCACAAGCATTTCGCTACACTCGCATTAACATCTGCTAACCATGTGTATGTGACAAATACAATTTGATTTGATTTGAAACACACACACACGCACACACAAACACACACACGGATGACAGGTCCAGTCTAAGTCACATGACCTCAGAAAACAAGCATTTCAGACCAGTCATCAGACGTGTGTGTGTGTTTCCTATCTCTCTCTTCTGAACAGACAGTCTGTTCCTGTGTGTTCATGCCTCTATCTCTCTCTTCTGAACAGACAGTCTGTTCCTGTGTGTTCATGCCTCTATCTCTCTCTTCTGAACAGACAGTCTGTTCCTGTGTGTTCATGCCTCTATCTCTCTCTTCTGAACAGACAGTCTGTTCCTGTGTGTTCATGCCTCTATCTCTCTCTCTTCTGAACAGACAGTCTGTTCCTGTGTGTTCATGCCTCTATCTCTCTCTCTCTTCTGAACAGACAGTCTGTTCCTGTGTGTTCATGCCTCTATCTCTCTCTTCTGAACAGACAGTCTGTTCCTGTGTGTTCATGCCTCTATCTCTCTCTCTCTTCTGAACAGACAGTCTGTTCCTGTGTGTTCATGCCTCTATCTCTCTCTCTCTTCTGAACAGACAGTCTGTTCCTGTGTGTTCATGCCTCTATCTCTCTCTCTTCTGAACAGACAGTCTGTTCCTGTGTGTTCATGCCTCTATCTCTCTCTTCTGAACAGACAGTCTGTTCCTGTGTGTTCATGCCTCTATCTCTCTCTTCTGAACAGACAGTCTGTTCCTGTGTGTTCATGCCTCTATCTCTCTCTTCTGAACAGACAGTCTGTTCCTGTGTGTTCATGCCTCTATCTCTCTCTCTTCTGAACAGACAGTCTGTTCCTGTGTGTTCATGCCTCTATCTCTCTCTTCTGAACAGACAGTCTGTTCCTGTGTTCATGCCTCTATCTCTCTCTTTGAACAGACAGTCTGTTCCTGTGTGTTCATGCCTCTATCTCTCTCTCTTCTGAACAGACAGTCTGTTCCTGTGTGTTCATGCCTCTATCTCTCTCTTCTGAACAGACAGTCTGTTCCTGTGTGTTCATGCCTCTATCTCTCTCTCTGAACAGACATCATGCCTCTATCTCTCTCTCTTCTGAACAGACAGTCTGTTCCTGTGTGTTCATGCCTCTATCTCTCTCTTCTGAACAGACAGTCTGTTCCTGTGTGTTCATGCCTCTATCTCTCTCTCTCTTCTGAACAGACAGTCTGTTCCTGTGTGTTCATGCCTCTATGCGCCTGTCGAGGTAGATGGTAACGTGAACTTCAGAATGATAAACATTTAATAATGTATCACTACTGCTATATGCAATGAGCACTGGAGCACACACACACACACACACACACACACACACACGTGTCTACTGTCTAGTCTTTGATGCTGGATGGTGACATTATGTGATCTTTGAAATGTTTAGGTATTCATTTTTCTTAAAATGTTCAGTCGGAATTATGCTGATAGATGGGTATCGTATTTAGCCCAGTCAGAACGGCCCGTAGGGAGGGAGTCGGAACGGCCCGTAGGGAGGGAGTCGGAACGGCCCGTAGGGAGGGAGCCGGAACGGCCCGTAGGGAGGGAGCCGGAACGGCCCGTAGGGAGGGAGCCGGAACGGCCCGTAGGGAGGGAGCCGGAACGGCCCGTAGGGAGGGAGCCGGAACGGCCCGTAGGGAGGGAGCCGGAACGGCCCGTAGGGAGGGAGCCGGAACGGCCCGTAGGGAGGGAGCCGGAACGGCCCGTAGGGAGGGAGCCGGAACGGCCCGTAGGGAGGGAGCCGGAACGGCCCGTAGGGAGGGAGCCGGAACGGCCCGTAGGGAGGGAGCCGGAACGGCCCGTAGGGAGGGAGCCTATCTCCGGATTAGGTAGTGTGAGGCAGCTAGATGTTCATCCCTGGACAGACCGTCTATCGCGGCATCATCCATATGTGTTGGTCATTACTGAGACGTGGTTAAGAAAGAGTGATTTGAATACTGATGTTAAACTTTCTGGTTATAACCTTTTTCGGCAAGACAGATCTTCCAAAGGTGGTGGAGTGGCTATCTTTACCAAGGATCACCTTCAGTGCTCGGTTGTCTCCACCAAGTCTGTCCCCAAACTATTTGATTTGCTGGTTTTAAAAGCATTCAACTTTCAAATAACTCTTTGTTGACTGTTTCTGGGTGTTATTGTCCTCCATCAGCACCGGCCTGTACCCTACCTGCCCTAAGCTCTCTCCTGTACCCTACCTGCCCTAAGCCCCTTACACTAAGTCTGAATCTGTCCTGCTAGGGGGCAGGGAACATCTGGGTGACCTAAACTTGGACATGCTTAAACCGCCTGACCAAGTCCTAAAGCAATGGGACTCCCTTAATCGTTCTCAGATTATTACCAATCCCACAAGGTTATGACTCCAAACACCCAGAAAAGGCTAGTCTCCTTGATGTTATCCTCACAGTAATCCTGACTGGTAGCAGTCTGCTGTTTTCTGCAACAACCTTAGTGATCATTGTTTTACAGTCTGTGTTCGTAATGGCTACTCAGTGAAACGACCTGTCCTAATTTGTCACAGACGCTTGGTTTAAAAAAATGTAATGAGCAAACCTTCCTTCATGACCTGGAATCTGTAAAATGGTATAGAATCAGCTTGATCCCCCTCTGTCGAAGACACCTGGACCTTCTCCCTCTGTCGAAGACACCTGGACCTTCTCCCTCTGTCGAAGACACCTGGACCTTCTCCCTCTGTCGAAGACACCTGGACCTTCTCCCTCTGTCGAAGACACCTGGACCTTCTCCCTCTGTCGAAGACACCTGGACCTTCTCCCTCTGTCGAAGACACCTGGACCTTCTCCCTCTGTCGAAGACACCTGGACCTTCTCCCTCTGTCGAAGACACCTGGACCTTCTCCCTCTGTCGAAGACACCTGGACCTTCTCCCTCTGTCGAAGACACCTGGACCTTCTCTTTCGATATCTTTTCAGAAATGGTTAAACATCTTTTCAGTGGTATTGTTAACAAACACGCCCCCATAAAGAAAATGAGAATTAAAAACAGGTTCAGCTCCTGGTTCGACCGTGATCTGGCAGAGTTACTCCACCTCAAGAATTTCATTTGGTGAAATGCTCGGCACACTCATACTCAGGATGACTGACTATCGTTCAGGCAAATGAGAAATGAAGTTCACTCAGGCTATCTGGAAGGCCAAAGTTAGTTACTTTAAGGAGCAGTTCTCTCTCTGTGGGTCTCACCCCAAGAAGTTCAGGAAAACGGTTAAAGACCTGGAGAATAAACCCTCCTCGTCACAGCTGCTGATGTACATTAATGTTGATGATGTGGTTGTTACTGACAAGGAGCACATGGCTGAGCTCTTTAATCACCACCTCATTAAGTCAGGATTCCTTTTTGACTCAGACATGCCTCCTTGCCCGTCCAAACTTTTCCTCATCTTCCACCCCTTCTAACGCGACTAGGCCCCAACGCACCCTGCAAGCGGTCACTGAGTCCGAGGGGCTAAAGGAGCTCCCCAAAAAAACATCTGGGTCAGATGGTTTAGACCCTTTCTTCTTTAAGGTTGCTGCCCCTATCATCACCAAGCCTGACTCTCCTTTCTTCTTTAAGGTTACTGCCCCTATCATCACCAAGCCTGACCTTTTAAATCTCTCTCCTTTCTACTTTAAGGTTACTGCCCCTATCATCACCAAGCCTGACTCTCCTTTCTACTTTAAGGTTACTGCCCCTATCATCACCAAGCCTGACTCTCCTTTCTACTTTAAGGTTACTGACCCTATCATCACCAAGCCTGACTCTCCTTTCTACTTTAAGGTTACTGCCCCTATCATCACCAAGCCTGACTCTCCTTTCTACTTTAAGGTTACTGCCCCTATCACCAAGCCTGACTCTCCTTTCTACTTTAAGCCTGCCCCTATCATCACTGACTACTTTAAGGTTACTGCCCCTATCATCACCATATCTCTGCCTGACTCTCCTTTCTACTTTAAGGTTACTGCCCCTATCATCACCAAGCCTATCTCTGACCTTTTAAATCTCTCCTTTAAGGTTCTGACCCTTTAAGGTTACTCTCCTTTTTCTTCTTTTAAGGTTACTGCCCCTATCACCAAGCCTGACTCTCCTTTCTACTTTAAGGTTACTGCCCCTATCATCACCAAGCCTGACTCTCCTTTCTACTTTAAGGTTGCTGCCCCTATCATCACCAAGCCTGACTCTCCTTTCTACTTTAAGGTTACTGCCCCTATCATCACCAAGCCTGACTCTCCTTTCTACTTTAAGGTTACTGCCCCTATCATCGCCAAGCCATATCTCTGACCTTTTTAACCTGTCTCTCCTCTCTGGGGAGGTTCCCATTGCCCGGAAGGCAGCCACAGTTCATCCTGTATTTAAAGGGGGAGATCAAGCTGATCCTAACTGTTAAAGGCCTATTTCTATTTTGCCCTGTTTATCAAAAGTGTTGGGAAAAAACATGTTAATAATCATTTGACTGACTTTCTTGATGTCTATAGTATTCTCTCTGGTGTGCAATCTGGTTTCCCGCTCAGGTTATGGGCGTGTCACTGCAACCTTAAAAGGTCCTCAGTGATGTCACCATCGCCCTTGGTTCTAAGCTGCTATTCTTAATGACTTGGCCAAAGCCTTTGATGCGGTAGAACATTCCATTCCTAGGCCCCACGCTCTTCTCAATTTACATCAACAACATAGCTCAGGCAGGAGGAAGCTCTCTCATCCATTTATATGCAGATGTCTTATACTCATCTGGCCCCTCACCGGATTTTGTGTTAAAAGCTCTACAACAAATCTTTCTTAGTGTCCAACAAGCTTTCTCTGCCCTTAACCTTGTTCTGAACACCTCCAAAACAAAGGTCATGTGGTTTGGTAAGAAGAATGCCCCTCTCCCCACAGGTGTGATCACTACCTCTGAGGGTTTAGAGCTTAAGGTAGTCACCTCATACAAGTACTTGGGAGTATGGCTAGATGGTACACTGTCCTTCTCTCAGCACATATCAAAGCTGCAGGCTAAAGTTAAATATAGACTTGGTTTCCTCCAACGTAAATCGCTCCTCTTTCACCCCAGCTGCCAAACTAACCCTGATTCAGATGACCATCCTACCCATGCTAGATTACGGAGACATAATTTATAGATCGGCAGGTAAGGGTGCTCTCGAGCGGCTAGATGTTCTTTACCATTCGGCCATCAGATTTGCCACCAATGCTCCTTATAGGACACATCACTGCACTCTATACTCCTCTGTAAACTGATGCTTATTTATAAAACCCTCTTAGGCCTCACGCCCCCCTATCTGAGATATCTTCTGCAGCCCTCATCCTCCACACAACACCCGTTCTGCCAGTCTCTACTACAGCCCTCATCCTCCACACACAACACCCGTTCTGCCAGTCTCTACTACAGCCCTCATCCTCCACACACACAACACCTGTTCTGCCAGTCTCTACTACAGCCCTCATCCTCCCACACACAACACCCGTTCTGCCAGTCTCTACTACAGCCCTCATCCTCCACACACAACACCCGTTCTGCCAGTCTCTACTACAGACCTCATCCTCCACACACAACACCCGTTCTGCCAGTCTCTACTACAGCCCTCATCCTCCACAACACCCGTTCTGCCAGTCTCTACTACAGCCCTCATCCTCACACACACACACAACACCCGTTCTGCCAGTCTCTACTACAGCCCTCATCCTCCACAACACCCGTTCTGCCAGTCTCTACTACAGCCCTCATCCTCCACACACAACACCCGTTCTGCCAGTCTCTACTACAGCCCTCATCCTCCACATACAACACCCGTTCTGCCAGTCTCTACTACAGCCCTCATCCTCCACACACAACACCCGTTCTGCCAGTCTCTACTACAGCCCTCATCCTCCACACACAACACCCGTTCTGCCAGTCTCTACTACAGCCCTCATCCTCCACACACAACACCCGTTCTGCCAGTCTCTACTACAGCCCTCATCCTCCACACACAACACCCGTTCTGCCAGTCTCTACTACAGCCCTCATCCTCACCACACACAACACCCGTTCTGCCAGTCTCTACTACAGCCCTCATCCACCACACACAACACCCGTTCTGCCAGTCTCTACTACAGCCCTCATCCTCCTCCACAACACCCGTTCTGCCAGTCTCTACTACAGCCCTCATCCTCCCACACACACAACACCCGTTCTGCCAGTCTCTACTACAGCCCTCATCCTCCACACACAACACCCGTTCTGCCAGTCTCTACTACAGCCCTCATCCTCCACACACAACACCCGTTCTGCCAGTCTCTACTACAGCCCTCATCCTCCACACACAACACCTTCTGCCAGTCTCTACTACAGCCCTCATCCTCCACACACAACACCCGTTCTGCCAGTCTCTACTACAGCCCTCATCCTCCACACACACACACAACACCCGTTCTGCCAGTCTCTACTACAGCCCTCATCCTCCACACACAACACCCGTTCTGCCAGTCTCTACTACAGCCCTCATCCCCACACACACACAACACCCGTTCTGCCAGTCTCTACTACAGCCCTCATCCTCCTCCACACACAACACCCGTTCTGCCAGTCTCTACTACAGCCCTCATCCTCCACACACAACACCCGTTCTGCCAGTCTCTACTACAGCCCTCATCCTCCCACACAACACCCGTTCTGCCAGTCTCTACTACAGCCCTCATCCTCCACACACAACACCCGTTCTGCCAGTCTCTACTACAGCCCTCATCCTCCACACACAACACCCGTTCTGCCAGTCTCTACTACAGCCCTCATCCTCCACACACAACACCCGTTCTGCCAGTCTCTACTACAGCTACAGCTCCTCATCCTCCACCACACACAACACCCGTTCTGCCAGTCTCTACTACAGCCCTCATCCTCCACACACAACACCCGTTCTGCCAGTCTCTACTACAGCCCTCATCCTCCACACACAACACCCGTTCTGCCAGTCTCTACTACAGCCCTCATCCTCCAGCCCTCATCCACACACAACACCCGTTCTGCCAGTCTCTACTACAGCCCTCATCCTCCACACACAACACCCGTTCTGCCAGTCTCTACTACAGCCCTCATCCTCCCACACACAACACCCGTTCTGCCAGTCTCTACTACAGCCCTCATCCACCACACACAACACCCGTTCTGCCAGTCTCTACTACAGCCCTCATCCTCCACAACACCCGTTCTGCCAGTCTCTACTACAGCCCTCATCCTCCACACACAACACCCGTTCTGCCAGTCTCTACTACAGCCCTCATCCTCCACACACAACACCCGTTCTGCCAGTCTCTACTACAGCCCTCATCCTCCACACACAACACCCGTTCTGCCACTCTCTACTACAGCCCTCATCCTCCACACACAACACCCGTTCTGCCAGTCTCTACTACAGCCCTCATCCTCCACACACAACACCTGTTCTGCCAGTCTCTACTACAGCCCTCATCCTCCACATACACAACACCCGTTCTGCCAGTCTCTACTACAGCCCTCATCCTCCACACACACAACACCCGTTCTGCCAATCACATTCTGTTAAAGGTCCCCGAAGCACACACATTCCTGGATCGCTCGTCTTTTCAGTTCACTGACAGTCACTGACAGTCTTATACTCAGCTTTGTGTGATGTATTGTTGTCTCGACCTTCTTGCCCTTTGTGCTGCTGTCTGTGACCAACAATATTTTACCTTGATTTGTACTGCTACCATGTTGAGCTGCTACCATGTTGTGCTCCTGCCATGTTGTCATGTTGTGCTGTTACCATGTTGTTCTGCTACCATGTTGTGCTACTGCCATGTTGTGCTGCTACCATGTTGTGCTGCTACCATGTTGTGCTGCTACCATGTTGTGCTGCTACCATGTTGTGCTGCTACCATGTTGTGCTGCTACCATGTTGTGCTGCTACCATGTTGTGCTGCTACCATGTTGTGCTGCTACCATGTTGTGTTGCTACCATGTTGTGCTGCTACCATGTTGAGCTGCTACCATGTTGTGCTGCTACCATGCTGTGCTGCTACCATGTTGATCTGCTACCATATTGAACTGCTGCCATGTTGTGGTGCTACCATGCTGTGTTGTCATGTATTGCTGCCATGCTACGTTGTTGTCTTAGGTCTCTCTTTATGTAGTGTTGTGTTGTCTTAGGTCTCTCTTTATGTAGTGTTGTGTTGTCTTAGGTCTCTCTTTATGTAGTGTTGTGTTGTCTTAGGTCTCTCTTTATGTAGTGTTGTTGTCTCTCTTGTCTTAGGTCTCTCTTTATGTAGTGTGTGTTGTCTTAGGTCTCTATTTTTAGTGTTGTGTTGTTTAGGTCTCTCTTTATAGTTGTGGTGTTTAGGTCTTTTTATGTAGTGTTGTGTTGTCTTAGGTCTCTCTTTATGTAGTGTTGTGTTGTCTTAGTCTCTTTATGTAGTGTTGTGTCTTAGGCTCTTTATGTAGTGTTGTGTTGTTTGTCTCTCTTGTGTTGTAGGTCTTAGGTCTCTCTTTATGTAGTGTTGTGTTGTCTTAGGTCTCTCTTTATGTAGTGTTGTCTTAGGTCTCTCTTTATGTAGAGTTGTCTCTCTTGTCGTGATGTGTGTTTTGTCCTATATTTTTATTTAATATTTATTTTTAAATCCCAGCCCCCGTCCCCACAGGAGGCCTTTTGCCTCTTGGGTAGGCCGTCATTGTAAATAAGAATTTGTTGTTAACTGACTTGCCTAGTTAAATAAAGGTTAAATAAAAAATACAAAATAAATAAAACACCCCTAATCCATTGCCTTAATGCTGTGTGCCAAGCAGAGACGCATCAGGTCCCATCTTTACAGTCTTTGGTATGACTCAGCCAGGGATTGAACTCCCAACCTTCCAATCTCAGAGCGGACACTCTAAACCACAAGGCCACCGAGATGGTTTTTAATTGGACATTGTAGTGAGACTATACTGCACAGCAGAGAGGTCAAGGGTCAAACCACTATTTACAGAGTTCACAGGGGTCATCCAGGGATCACGCATTCATTAATCTACACCATACCGCCATACACACAGGAAAACTTGAGCCAGACATATAAAGAACTTTGCTGTTATGGGTGCTTAATATATTTGGGGGAAACAGAGATTAGGCTGTGGAATGTGCTACTTAATATATTTAACCCAGGTGATGTGGGGGAAACAGAGATTAGGCTGTGGAATGTGCTGCTTGGCGGTAATTATAGTGTCCTGTGTCCAACCGTGTTGGATGTAGGAAGTTGTGGGATGTCGTGTGATGCTGTGTGATGTGTGTGATGCTGTGTGATGTCGTGTGATGCGTGTGATGCTGTGTGATGTCGTGTGATGTCGTGTGATGCTGTGTGATGCTGTGTGATGCTGTGTGATGTCATGTGATGTTGCGTGATGCTGTGTGATGCTGTGTGATGCTGCGTGATGCTGCGTGATGCTGTGTGATGCTGCGTGATGCTGCGTGATGCTGTGTGATGCTGCGTGATGCTGCGTGATGCTGTGTGATGCTGCGTGATGCTGTGTGATGCTGTGTGATGCTGTGTGATGCTGCGTGATGCTGTGTGATGCTGTGTGATGCTGTGTGATGATGTGTGAAGTGTTCATCAGGGATGTTGTTCTTCAACATGTATACATGAACAGGCTCCTCGGGGTAATTGGTCTTCTCTCACAACACGCTGCCCAGAATAATCTGTGTCTCAGGGACATGAAGGACAGAACAGGACCCTCGTTGTGCCAGAGCAGGTATAGACTGATATACCAGGAGAGTGGAGGCAGGGGAAGTGGCAGAGCAGGTATAGACTGATATACCAGGAGAGTAGTGAGGCAGGCAGGGGACTGTATACCAGGTGTTCATCAGGGATATACCAGGAGATGTAGAGGCAGGGGACAGGCAGAGCAGGTATTGGACTGATATACCAGGAGAGTAGAGGCAGGGGCTGGCAGAGCAGGTATAACTGTATACCAGGGACATGAAGGACAGGCAGGGGGACGATTGTAGAGGCCAGAGCAGGTATAGACTGATATACCAGGAGAGTAGAGGCAGGGGAAGAGGCAGAGCAGGTATAGACTGATATACCAGGAGAGTAGAGGCAGGGGACGTGGCAGAGCAGGTATAGGCTGATATACCAGGAGAGTAGAGGCAGGGGACGTGGCAGAGCAGGTATAGGCTGATACACCAGGAGAGTAGAGGCAGGGGACTAGGCAGAGCAGGTATAGGCTGATATACCAGGAGAGTAGAGGCAGGGGAAGTGGCAGAGCAGGTATAGGCTGATATACCTGGAGAGTAGAGGCAGGGGATGTGGCAGAGCAGGTATAGGCTGATATACCAGGAGAGTAGAGGCAGGGGACTAGGCAGAGCAGGTATAGGCTGATATACCAGGAGAGTAGAGGCAGGGGACGTGGCAGAGCAGGTATAGGCTGATATACCAGGAGAGTAGAGGCAGGGGAAGAGGCAGAGCAGGTATAGGCTGATATACCAGGAGAGTAGAGGCAGGGAAGTGGCAGAGCAGGTATAGGCTGATATACAAGGGAAGTGGAGGCAGGGGAAGTGGCCCAAATTGCACCCTGCATAGTGCACTACTTTTGACCAGAGCCTATGGGTCCAACTTTCCTCTCTCCCCTCTCCTCCCGCTCGTCTCTCCATTCTCCTCTCTCCCCTCTCCCCTACCCTCCATCTCCCCTCTCGATCTACCCTCTCGATCTACCCTCTCCATCTCTCCCCTCTCCTCTCCTCTCCTCTCTCTCTCCTCTCCTTCCCTCTCCTCTCCTCGCTCTCTCTCTCTCCCTCTCCTCTCCTTCCCTCTCTCTCCCCTCTCCTCTCCTTCCTCTCTCTCCTCTCCCCTCCTTTTCTCTCTCCTCTCCTTCCCCTCTCTTCCTCTCTCCCCACTCCTCTTTGCCCCTCCCTCCATACATGCGTTGGTGCTCCTTAATCAGATGCCAAGACCCTGCTGTGTGAATTACCATCTGTTCTGTTTGTGACGAACAGAGAAAATATAATAGTTTCCACCTGGATTTGGATTTTCACCGGAGCTTAAGGACTGTCTGCATTCCAAAATGGCCCCCTATTCCCTACGTAGTTCCCTACTTTTGACCAGGGCCTCATAGGACAGTCTGAATGTAATAGGGTGTCCTTTGGGAATCCAAGCCTGTTCCTTTAGTTGTTGTCTCTTGTACCTCTTGGTTCAGTTCAGTCTGCCCTCCGTATCATAACGTTGAGTGTACTGGGCTAAAACTGGAGCTGTGCAACGCTGGGTCTCTGTTGTGTTTTCCGGTGCCGTGCCCTGACTGGGAGAAGACTTCTTCTGTTTAGATGTGGAGCTGTGGCTTGTCATGAATATGGTCACCATGACAATGGATCCATTACATTTTCCTCCTCTTCCAGCAGAGAACTCTGAGTCCCAAATGGTACCCTAGGTCCTGGTCAGTAGTAGTGTGGAGAATAAGGTGGTGCCCTAGGTCCTGGTCAGTAGTAGTGTGGAGAATAAGGTGGTACCCTGGTCAGTAGTAGTGTGGAGAATAAGGTGGTACCCTGGTCAGTAGTAGTGTGGAGAATAAGGTGGTACCCTGGTCCTGGTCAGTAGTAGTGTGGAGAATAAGGTGGTACCCTAGGTCCTGGTCAGTAGTAGTGTGGAGAATAAGGTGGTGCCCTAGGTCCTGGTCAGTAGTAGTGTGGAGAATAAGGTGGTACCCTGGTCAGTAGTAGTGTGGAGAATAAGGTGGTACCCTGGTTAGTAGTAGTGTGGAGAATAAGGTGGTACCCTAGGTCCTGGTCAGTAGTAGTGTGGAGAATAAGGTGGTACCCTAGGTCCTGGTCAGTAGTAGTGTGGAGAATAAGGTGGTACCCTAGGTCCTGGTCAGTAGTAGTGTGGAGAATAAGGTGGTACCCTGGTCAGTAGTAGTGTGGAGAATAAGGTGGTCCCTAGGTCCTGGTCAGTAGTAGTGTGGAGAATAAGGTGGTCCCTAGGTCCTGGTCAGTAGTAGTGTGGAGAATAAGGTGGTACCCTAGGTCCTGGTCAGTAGTAGTGTGGAGAATAAGGTGGTACCCTAGGTCCTGGTCAGTAGTAGTGTGGAGAATAAGGTGGTACCCTGGGTCAGTAGTAGTGTGTAGAATAAGGTGGTACCCTGGTCCTGGTCAGTAGTAGTGTGGAGAATAAGGTGGTACCCTAGGTCCTGGTCAGTAGTAGTGTGGAGAATAAGGGGCTACCCTGGTCAGTAGTAGTGTGGAGAATAAGGTGGTACCCTGGGTCCTGGTCAGTAGTAGTGTGGAGAATAAGGGGGTACCCTGGTCAGTAGTAGTGTGGAGAATAAGGTGGTACCCTGGGTCCTGGTCAGTAGTAGTGTGGAGAATAAGGTGGTACCCTGGTCAGTAGTAGTGTGGAGAATAAGGGGGTACCCTGTTCAGTAGTAGTGTGGAGAATAAGGTGGTACCCTAGGTCCTGGTCAGTAGTAGTGTGGAGAATAAGGTGGTACCCTGGTCCTGGTCAGTAGTAGTGTGGAGAATAAGGTGGTACCCTAGGTCCTGGTCAGTAGTAGTGAGGAGAATAAGGTGGTACCCTGGTCAGTAGTAGTGTGGAGAATAAGGTGGTACCCTAGGTCCTGGTCAGTAGTAGTGAGGAGAATAAGGTGGTACCCTGGTCAGTAGTAGTGGAGAATAAGGTGGTACCCTGGGTCCTCAGTAGTAGTGTGGAGAATAAGGTGGTACCCTAGGTCCTGGTCAGTAGTAGTGTGGAGAATAAGGTGGTACCCTAGGTCCTGGTCAGTAGTAGTGTGGAGAATAAGGTGGTACCCTAGGTCCTGGTCAGTAGTAGTGTGGAGAATAAGGTGGTACCCTGGGTCCTGGTCAGTAGTAGTGTGGAGAATAAGGTGGTACCCTGGTCAGTAGTAGTGTGGAGAATAAGGGTGTACCCTGGGTCCTGGTCAGTAGTAGTGTGGAGAATAAGGTGGTACCCTAGGTCCTGGTCAGTAGTAGTGTGGAGAATAAGGTGGTACCCTAGGTCCTGGTCAGTAGTAGTGTGGAGAATAAGGTGGTACCCTGGGTCCTGGTCAGTAGTAGTGTGGAGAATAAGGTGGTACCCTGGTCCTGGTAGTAGTGTGGAGAATAAGGTGGTACCCTGGGTCCTGGTCAGTAGTAGTGTGGAGAATAAGGTGGTACCCTAGGTCCTGGTCAGTAGTAGTGTGGAGAATAAGGTGGTACCCTGGTCAGTGGTAGTGTGGAGAATAAGGTGGTACCCTAGGTCCTGGTCAGTAGTAGTGTGGAGAATAAGGTGGTACCCTAGGTCCTGGTCAGTAGTAGTGTGGAGAATAAGGTGGTACCCTAGGTCCTGGTCAGTAGTAGTGTGGAGAATAAGGTGGTACCCTGGTCCTGGTCAGTAGTAGTGTGGAGAATAAGGTGGTACCCTAGGTCCTGGTCAGTAGTAGTGTGGAGAATAAGGTGGTACCCTAGGTCCTGGTCAGTAGTAGTGTGGAGAATAAGGTGGTACCCTAGGTCCTGGTCAGTAGTAGTGTGGAGAATAAGGTGGTACCCTGGGTCCTGGTCAGTAGTAGTGTGGAGAATAAGGTGGTACCCTAGGTCCTGGTCAGTAGTAGTGAGGAGAATAAGGTGGTACCCTGGTCAGTAGTAGTGTGGAGAATAAGGTGGTACCCTGGTCAGTAGTGTGGAGAATAAGGTGGTACCCTGGGTCCTGGTCAGTAGTAGTGTGGAGAATAAGGTGGTACCCTAGGTCCTGGTCAGTAGTAGTGTGGAGAATAAGGTGGTACCCTAGGTCCTGGTCAGTAGTAGTGTGGAGAATAAGGTGGTACCCTAGGTCCTGGTCAGTAGTAGTGTGGAGAATAAGGTGGTACCCTGGGTCCTGGTCAGTAGTAGTGTGGAGAATAAGGTGGTACCCTGGTCCTGGTCAGTAGTAGTGTGGAGAATAAGGTGGTACCCTGGGTCCTGGTCAGTAGTAGTGTGGAGAATAAGGTGGTACCCTGGGTCCTGGTCAGTAGTAGTGTGGAGAATAAGGTGGTACCCTGGTCATTAGTAGTGTGGAGAATAAGGTGGTACCCTAGGTCCTGGTCAGTAGTAGTGTGGAGAATAAGGTGGTACCCTGGTCATTAGTAGTGTGGAGAATAAGGTGGTACCCTGGTCAGTGGTAGTGTGGAGAATAAGGTGGTACCCTAGGTCCTGGTCAGTAGTAGTGTGGAGAATAAGGTGGTACCCTGGGTCCTGGTCAGTAGTAGTGTGGAGAATAAGGGGTACCCTGGTCCTGGTCAGTAGTAGTGTGGAGAATAAGGTGGTACCCTGGTCAGTAGTAGTGTGGAGAATAAGGTGGTACCCTGGTCAGTGGTAGTGTGGAGAATAAGGTGGTACCCTAGGTCCTGGTCAGTAGTAGTGTGGAGAATAAGGTGGTACCCTAGGTCCTGGTCAGTAGTAGTGTGGAGAATAAGGGTGTACCCTGGTCCTGGTCAGTAGTGTGGTAAATAGGGAATAGGCTGTCATTTGGGGTGCAGCCTCTGTGTTTTAGTATGCATGCTCAGTGTTAACAAAGAGATGTGGCAATCTAAACAGAGTCATGGAGTTGTCTCTAAACACGGTGTTTGTCGACTCCTGGGTTTATAAATAAACAGACACATGGTGATTGGCTTCAACCCCCCCCCGGATCTGTCTGTCTACACCGTCTCATTATAACAGCAAAGCTATCTCTTTATAGTTGTCACATGAAACAACACACACAGACTTACACAAACACACATAAACACACACACATAAACACACACACACACACACACAACACACACACATAAACACACACACACATAAACACACACACACATAAACACACACACACATAAACACACAGATAGTGATAGAGAACACACACATAAACAGTAATGTTTTGACACACTGTCTCTGATAATTGAATCAGTAATGTTTTGACAGCAGACTGTCTCTGATAATTGAATCAGTAATGTTTTGACAGCAGACTGTCTCTGATAATTGAATCAGTAATGTTTTGACAGCAGACTGTCTCTGATAATTGAATCACAGATGTTTTGAATCAGTAATGTTTTGACAGCAGACTGTCTCTGATAATTGAATCAGTAATGTTTTGACAGCAGACTGTCTCTGATAATTGAATCAGTAATGTTTTGACAGCAGACTGTCTCTGATAATTGAATCAGTAATGTTTTGACAGCAGACTGTCTCTGATAATTGAATCAGTAATGTTTTGACAGCAGACTGTCTCTGATAATTGAATCAGTAATGTTTTGACAGCAGACTGTCTCTGATAATTGAATCAGTAATGTTTTGACAGCAGACTGTCTCTGATAATTGAATCAGTAATGTTTTGACAGCAGACTGTCTCTGATAATTGAATCTGATAATTGAATCAGTGACAATGTTTTGACAGCAGACTGTCTCTGATAATTGAATCAGTAATGTTTTGACAGCAGACTGTCTCTGATAATTGAATCAGTAATGTTTTGACAGCAGACTGTCTCTGATAATTGAATCAGTAATGTTTTGACAGCAGACTGTCTCTGATAATTGAATCAGTAATGTTTTGACAGCAGACTGTCTCTGATAATTGAATCAGTAATGTTTTGACAGCAGACTGTCTCTGATAATTGAATCAGTAATGTTTTGACAGCAGACTGTCTCTGATAATTGAATCAGTAATGTTTTGACAGCAGACTGTCTCTGATAATGTTTTGAATCAGTAATGTTTTGACAGCAGACTGTCTCTGATAATTGAATCAGTAATGTTTTGACAGCAGACTGTCTCTGATAATTGAATCAGTAATGTTTTGAGCAGACTGTCTCATTGAATCAGTAATGTTTTGACAGCAGACTGTCTCTGATAATTGAATCAGTAATGTTTTGACAGCAGACTGTCTCTGATAATTGAATCGTTCAGGGTCAGTAATGTTTTGACAGCAGACTGTCTCTGATAATTGAATCAGTAATGTTTTGACAGCAGACTGTCTCTGATAATTGAATCAGTAATGTTTTGACAGCAGACTGTCTCTGATAATTGAATCAGTAATGTTTTGACAGCAGACTGTCTCTGAATCAGTAATGTTTTGACAGCAGACTGTCTCTGATAATTGAATCAGTAATGTTTTGACAGCAGACTGTCTCTGATAATTGAATCAGTAATGTTTTGACAGCAGACTGTCTCTGATAATTGAATCAGTAATGTTTTGACAGCAGACTGTCTCTGATAATTGAATCAGTAATGTTTTGACAGCAGACTGTCTCTGATAATTGAATCAGTAATGTTTTGACAGCAGACTGTCTCTGATAATTGAATCAGTAATGTTTTGACAGCAGACTGTCTCTGATAATTGAATCAGTAATGTTTTGACAGCAGACTGTCTCTGATAATTGAATCAGTAATGTTTTGACAGCAGACTGTCTCTGATAATTGAATCAGTGATGTTTTGACAGCAGACTGTCTCTGATAATTGAATCAGTAATGTTTTGACAGCAGACTGTCTCTGATAATTGAATCAGTAATGTTTTGACAGCAGACTGTCTCTGATAATTGAATCAGTAATGTTTTGACAGCAGACTGTCTCTGATAATTGAATCAGTAATGTTTTGACAGCAGACTGTCTCTGATAATGTTTTGACAGAATCAGTGAAATGTTTTGACAGCAGACTGTCTCTGATAATTGAATCAGTAATGTTTTGACAGCAGACTGTCTCTGATAATTGAATCAGTAATGTTTTGACAGCAGACTGTCTCTGATAATTGAATCAGTAATGTTTTGACAGCAGACTGTCTCTGATAATTGAATCAGTAATGTTTTGACAGCAGACTGTCTCTGATAATTGAATCAGTAATGTTTTGACAGCAGACTGTCTCTGATAATTGAATCAGTAATGTTTTGACAGCAGACTGTCTCTGATAATTGAATCAGTAATGTTTTGACAGCAGACTGTCTCTGATAATTGAATCAGTAATGTTTTGACAGCAGACTGTCTCTGATAATTGAATCAGTAATGTTTTGACAGCAGACTGTCTCTGATAATTGAATGATAATTGAATCAGTAATGTTTTGACAGCAGACTGTCTCTGATAATTGAATCAGTAATGTTTTGACAGCAGACTGTCTCTGATAATTGAATCAGTAATGTTTTGACAGCAGACTGTCTCTGATAATTGAATCAGTAATGTTTTGACAGCAGACTGTCTCTGATAATTGAATCAGTAATGTTTTGACAGCAGACTGTCTCTGATAATTGAATCAGTAATGTTTTGACAGCAGACTGTCTCTGATAATTGAATCAGTAATGTTTTGACAGCAGACTGTCTCTGATAATTGAATCAGTAATGTTTTGACAGCAGACTGTCTCTGATAATTGAATCAGTAATGTTTTGACAGCAGACTGTCTCTGATAATTGAATCAGTAATGTTTTGACAGCAGACTGTCTCTGATAATTGAATCAGTAATGTTTTGACAGCAGACTGTCTCTGATAATTGAATCAGTAATGTTTTGACAGCAGACTGTCTCTGATAATTGAATCAGTAATGTTTTGACAGCAGACTGTCTCTGATAATTGAATCAGTAATGTTTTGACAGCAGACTGTCTCTGATAATTGAATCAGTAATGTTTTGACAGCAGACTGTCTCTGATAATTGAATCAGTAATGTTTTGACAGCAGACTGTCTCTGATAATTGAATCAGTAATGTTTTGACAGCAGACTGTCTCTGATAATTGAATCAGTAATGTTTTGACAGCAGACTGTCTCTGATAATTGAATCATGTTTTAATGTTTTGACAGCAGACTGTCTCTGATAATTGAATCAGTAATGTTTTGACAGCAGACTGACAGCAGTCTCTGATAATTGAATCAGTAATGTTTTGACAGCAGACTGTCTCTGATAATTGAATCAGTAATGTTTTGACAGCAGACTGTCTCTGATAATTGAATCAGTAATGTTTTGACAGCAGACTGTCTCTGATAATTGAATCAGTAATGTTTTGACAGCAGACTGTCTCTGATAATTGAATCAGTAATGTTTTGACAGCAGACTGTCTCTGATAATTGAATCAGTAATGTTTTGACAGCAGACTGTCTCTGATAATTGAATCAGTAATGTTTTGACAGCAGATGTTTTGACAGCAGACTGTCTCTGATAATTGAATCAGTAATGTTTTGACAGCAGATGTTTTGACAGCAGACTGTCTCTGATAATTGAATCAGTAATGTTTTGACAGCAGACTGTCTCTGATAATTGAATCAGTAATGTTTTGACAGCAGACTGTCTCTGATAATTGAATCAGTAATGTTTTGACAGCAGACTGTCTCTGATAATTGAATCAGTAATGTTTTGACAGCAGACTGTCTCTGATAATTGAATCAGTAATGTTTTGACAGCAGACTGTCTCTGATAATTGAATCAGTAATGTTTTGACAGCAGACTGTCTCTGAATCAGTAATGTTTTGAACTGTCTCAGTAATGTTTTGACAGCAGACTGTCTCTGATAATTGAATCAGTAATGTTTTGACAGCAGACTGTCTCTGATAATTGAATCAGTAATGTAATTTTGACAGCAGACTGTCTCTGATAATTGAATCAGTAATGTTTTGACAGCAGACTGTCTCTGATAATTGAATCAGTAATGTTTTGACAGCAGACTGTCTCTGATAATTGAATCAGTAATGTTTTGACAGCAGACTGTCTCTGATAATTGAATCAGTAATGTTTTGACAGCACTGTCTCTGATAATTGAATCAGTAATGTTTTGACAGCAGACTGTCTCTGATAATTGAATCAGTAATGTTTTGACAGCAGACTGTCTCTGATAATTGAATCAGTAATGTTTTGACAGCAGACTGTCTCTGATAATTGAATCAGTAATGTTTTGACAGCAGACTGTCTCTGATAATTGAATCAGTAATGTTTTGACAGCAGACTGTCTCTGATAATTGAATCAGTAATGTTTTGACAGCAGACTGTCTCTGATAATTGAATCAGTAATGTTTTGACAGCAGACTGTCTCTGATAATTGAATCAGTAATGTTTTGACAGCAGACTGTCTCTGATAATTGAATCAGTAATGTTTTGACAGCAGACTGTCTCTGATAATTGAATCAGTAATGTTTTGACAGCAGACTGTCTCTGATAATTGAAATCATCAGTAATGTTTTGACAGCAGACTGTCTCTGATAATTGAATCAGTAATGTTTTGACAGCAGACTGTCTCTGATAATTGAATCAGTTGTTTTGACAGCAGACTGTCTCTGATAATTGAATCAGTAATGTTTTGACAGCAGACTGTCTCTGATAATTGAATCAGTAATGTTTTGACAGCAGACTGTCTCTGATAATTGAATCAGTAATGTTTTACTGTCTCTGATAATTGAATCAGTAATGTTTTGACAGCAGACTGTCTCTGATAATTGAATCAGTAATGTTTTGACAGCAGACTGTCTCTGATAATTGAATCAGTAATGTTTTGACAGCAGACTGTCTCTGATAATTGAATCAGTAATGTTTTGACAGCAGACTGTCTCTGATAATTGAATCAGTAATGTTTTAACAGCAGACTGTCTCTGATAATTGAATCAGTGATGTTTTGACAGCAGTCTGTCTCTGATAAGTTTTGACAGCAGGCTGTCTCTGTCTCTGATAGCTACTCTAACTCTTTAGCAGTGTTATGGTTTGGAGGTAGAAGCTGTTCAGGGTCCTGTTGGATCCAGACTTGGTGCATCGGTACCTCTTGCCCTGTAGTAACAGAGAAAACACTCTATGACGAGGGTGGCTGGAGTCTTTGTCAATGTTTAGGGCCTTCCTCTGACACCGCCTGGTATAGAGAACCTGGATGGCAGGAAGCTTGGCCCCAGTGATGTACTGCGCCGTACACACTACCCTCTGTACCGCCTTGCGGTCGCATGTCAAACAGTTGCTGTACCGAGCGGTGATGCAACAAGTCAACATGCTCTCAATGGTGCAGCTGTAGAACTTACTGAGGATCTAAGGGCCCATGACAATAGGTGGGCTCTCTGATGTTGAGGTAGTAAAGACAGACCCCAACCCGCTCTGATGTTGAGGTAGTAAAGACAGACCCCAACCCTCTCTGATGTTGAGGTAGTAAAGACAGACCCCAACCCCCTCTGATGTTGAGGTAATAAAGACAGACCCCAACCCTCTCTGATGTTGAGGTAAAGACAGACCCCAACCCTCTCTGATGTTGAGGTAGTAAAGACAGACCCCAACCCTCTCTGATGTTGAGGTAGTAAAGACAGACCCCAACCCTCTCTGATGTTGAGGTTAAAGACAGACCCCAACCCTCTCTGATGTTGAGGTAGTAAAGACAGACCCCAACCCTCTCTGATGTTGAGGTAGTAAAGACAGACCCCAACCCTCTCTGATGTTGAGGTAGTAAAGACAGACCCCAACCCTCTCTGATGTTGAGGTAGTAAAGACAGACCCCAACCCTCTCTGATGTTGAGGTAGTAAAGACAGACCCCAACCCTCTCTGATGTTGAGGTAGTAAAGACAGACCCCAACCCTCTCTGATGTTGAGGTAGTAAAGACAGACCCCAACCCTCTCTGATGTTGAGGTAGTAAAGACAGACCCCAACCCTCTCTGATGTTGAGGTAGTAAAGACAGACCCAACCATAACAAAGCACAGCCCTTTGGTAGAGCCAATAGCCTGTGGGTAAAAAAAAATGGGTTGTGCTTTTCAATAAAAATCCTCAGTCTGTAAATCCAAAGGAAGTAAAGATGACATAGAGCCTAGAAGAGAACTACATGTTTCACTTAATAAATGTACACATATACTGATAACTGTGTAAGGGCAGATGTAGAGTACAGTACAGTAGAATAGGGAAGAGTAGGGTAGTATAGAGAAGAGTAGGGTAGTATAGAGAAGTGTAGAGTAGTATAGAGAAGAGTAGAGTAGAGTAGAGTAGAGTAGAGTAGAGTAGAGTAGAGTAGAGTAGAGTAGAGTAGAGTAGAGTAGAGTAGAGTAGAGTGGAGTAGTGTAGATTGGGGTAGAGTAGAGTGGGGTAGAGTAGTGTAGAGTAGTGTAGCGTGGGGTAGAGTAGTGTAGGGTAGTGTAGAGTAGTGTAGAGTAGTGTAGAGTAGTGTAGAGTAGTGTAGTGTAGAGTAGAGTAGAGTAGTGTAGAGTAGAGTAGTGTAGTGTAGAGTAGTGTAGAGTAGAGTAGAGTAGAGTAGTGTAGAGTAGAGTAGAGTAGTGTAGAGTAGAGTAGAGTAGAGTAGAGTGGTGTAGAGTAGTGTAGTAGAGTAGTGTAGAGTAGAGTAGAGTAGTGTAGTGTAGAGAGGGGGAGAGTAGAGTAGAGTAGTGTAGAGTAGAGTAGTGTAGAGTAGTGTAGAGTAGAGTAGAGTAGAGTAGAGTAGAGTAGAGTAGTATAGAGTAGTGTAGAGTAGAGTAGAGTAGAGTAGAGTAGTGTAGTGTAGAGTAGGGTAGTATAGAGTAGAGTAGTGTAGAGTAGAGTAGAGTAGTGTAGAGTAGAGTAGTGTAGAGTAGAGTAGTGTAGTGTAGAGTAGTGTAGTATAGAGTAGTGTAGAGTAGTGTAGAGTAGAGTAGAGTAGAGTAGAGTAGTGTAGAGTAGAGTAGAGTAGAGTAGTATAGAGAAGTGTACTGTAGAGTAGTGTAGAGTAGTGTAGAGTAGAGTAGAGTAGAGTGTAGTGTAGTGTAGAGTAGTAGGGTAGAGTAGAGTAGTGTAGAGTAGTGTAGAGTAGAGTAGTGTAGAGTAGAGTAGTGTAGAGTAGAGTAGTGTAGAGTAGAGTAGAGTAGAGTAGTGTAGTGTAGAGTAGAGTAGAGTAGAGTGTAGAGTAGTGTAGAGTAGTGTAGAGTAGTGTAGAGTAGTGTAGAGTAGTAGAGTAGAGTAGTATAGAGAAGTGTACTGTAGAGTACTGTAGAGTAGTGTAGAGTAGAGTAGAGTAGAGTAGTGTAGTGTAGAGTAGGGTAGTATAGAGAAGTGTAGAGTAGTGTAGAGTAGAGTAGAGTAGAGTAGTGTAGAGTAGAGTAGTGTAGAGTAGAGTAGAGTAGAGTAGAGTAGAGTAGTGTAGAGTGGGGTAGAGAAGTGTAGAGTAGTGTAGAGTAGAGTAGTGTAGAGTGGAGTAGAGTAGAGTAGTGTAGAGTAGAGTAGAGTAGAGTAGTGGGGGAGTAGTAGTAGAGTAGTGTAGTGTAGTAGTAGTAGTAGTGTAGAGTGGGGTAGAGTAGAGTAGTGTAGAGTAGTGTAGTGTAGAGTAGAGTGGGGTAGAGTAGAGTAGAGTAGAGTGGGGTAGAGTAGTGTAGAGTAGTGTAGAGTAGAGTAGTGTAGAGTAGAGTAGAGTAGTGTAGAGTAGTGTAGAGTAGAGTGGGGTAGAGTAGAGTAGAGTAGAGTAGTGTAGAGTAGAGTAGAGTAGAGTAGTGTAGAGTAGAGTGGAGTAGAGTAGAGTAGTGTAGAGTAGAGTAGAGTAGAGTAGTGTAGAGTGGGGTAGAGTAGTGTAGAGTAGGGTAGTGTAGTGTAGAGTGGAGTAGAGTAGTGTAGAGTAGAGTAGTGTAGTGTAGTGTAGAGTAGAGTAGAGTAGAGTAGAGTAGAGTAGAGTAGAGTAGTGTAGAGTAGTGTAGAGTAGAGTAGTGTAGTGTAGAGTAGAGTAGTGTAGAGTAGAGTAGAGTAGAGTAGTAGAGTAGTGAGTAGTGTAGAGTACTGTAGAGTAGAGTAGAGTAGAGTAGAGTAGTAGTAGTAGTAGAGTAGAGTAGTAGTAGAGTAGAGTAGTGTAGAGTAGAGTAGTGTAGAGTGGAGTAGAGTAGAGTAGTGTAGAGGGTAGAGTAGAGTAGAGTGGGGTAGAGTAGGGTAGAGTAGTGTAGTGTAGTGTAGAGTGGGGTAGAGTAGTGTAGAGTAGTGTAGTGTAGAGAGGGGGAGAGTAGAGTAGAGTAGTGTAGAGTAGTGTAGAGTAGTGTAGAGTAGTGTAGAGTAGTGTAGAGTAGTGTAGAGAAGTGTAGTGTAGAGTACTGTAGAGTAGTGTAGAGTAGAGTAGAGTAGAGTAGAGTAGTAGAGTAGAGTAGAGTAGGGTAGTAGTAGTAGAGTAGTGTAGAGTAGAGTAGAGTAGTGTAGAGTAGAGTGGAGAGTAGAGTGGGGTAGAGTAGAGAGTAGAGTAGAGTGTAGAGTAGAGTGGGGTAGAGTAGAGTAGTAGTGTAGTGTAGTGTAGAGTAGAGTAGAGTAGAGTAGTGTAGTATAGAGTGGGGTAGAGTAGAGTAGAGTAGAGTAGAGTAGTGTAGAGTAGAGTAGAGTAGAGTAGAGTAGTGTAGAGTAGAGTAGAGTAGTGTAGAGTAGTGTAGTGTAGAGTGGGGTAGAGTAGAGTAGAGTAGATTAGTGTAGTGTAGTGTAGAGTAGAGTAGAGTAGAGTAGAGTAGTATAGAGTAGTGTAGTGTAGAGTGGGGTAGAGTAGTGTAGTGTAGTGTAATGTAGAGTGGGGTATAGTAGTGTAGAGTAGAGTAGTGTAGTGTAGAGTGGGGTAGAGTAGAGTAGAGTAGAGTAGGGTAGTGTAGTGTAGAGTAGAGTAGAGTAGAGTAGAGTAGAGTAGAGTAGAGTAGAGTGGGGTAGAGTGGGGTAGAGTAGAGTAGAGTAGAGTAGAGTAGAGTAGGGTAGAGTGGGGTAGAGTAGTGTAGAGTGGGGTAGAGTAGTGTAGTGTAGAGTGGTATAGAGTAGTGTAGAGTGGGGTAGAGTAGAGTAGTGTAGTGTAGAGTGGGGTAGAGTAGGGTAGAGTAGTATAGAGAAGTGTAGTGTAGAGTGGGGTAGAGTAGAGTAGAGCAGTGTAGTGTGGGGTAGAGTAGGGTAGAGTAGTAGAGTAGAGTAGTGTAGTGTAGTGTAGTGTAGAGTAGAGTAGAGTAGAGTAGAGTAGGGTAGGGTAGTGTAGAGTGGGGTAGAGTAGTGTAGTGTAGAGTGGGGTAGAGTAGAGTAGTGTAGAGTAGAGTAGAGTGGGATAGAGTAGAGTAGAGTAGTAGGGTAGAGTAGTATAGAGAAGTGTAGTGTAGTGTAGAGTGGGGTAGAGTAGTGTAGAGTAGAGTAGAGTAGAGTAGAGCAGAGTAGTAGTGTAGAGTGGGGTAGAGTAGAGTAGTGTAGAGTAGTGTAGTGTAGTGTAGAGTAGAGTAGGGTAGAGTAGAGTAGGGTAGAGTAGAGTAGTGTAGAGTAGAGTAGAGTAGTGTAGTGTAGAGTGGAGTAGAGTAGAGTAGAGTAGAGTAGTGTAGAGTAGAGTAGAGTAGTGTAGAGTAGAGTAGAGTAGTGTAGAGTGGGGTAGAGTAGAGTAGAGTAGTGTAGAGTGGGGTAGAGTAGAGTAGGTAGAGTAGTGTAGAGTAGTGTAGAGTAGTGTAGTGTAGAGTGGGGTAGAGTAGAGTAGAGTAGTGTAGTGTAGTGTAGAGTAGAGTAGAGTAGAGTAGTGTAGAGTAGGGTAGAGTAGGGTAGAGTAGTATAGAGAAGTGTAGTGTAGTGTAGAGTAGAGTAGAGTAGTGTAGTGTAGAGTGGGGTAGAGTAGAGTAGTGTAGAGTAGTGTAGTATAGAGTGGGGTAGAATAGAGTAGAGTGGGGTAGAATAGAGTAGAGTAGAGTGGGGTATAGTAGAGTAGAGTAGAGTAGAGTAGTATAGAGAAGTGTACTGTAGAGTACTGTAGAGTAGAGTAGAGTAGAGTAGTGTAGAGTAGAGTAGTAGGGTAGAGTAGAGTAGTGTAGAGTGGGGTAGAGTAGAGTAGAGTAGTGTGGGGTAGAGTAGAGTAGAGTGGGGTAGAGTAGATTAGAGTAGAGTAGAGTGGGGTAGAGTAGGGTAATATAGAGGTGTAGAGTAGAGTAGAGTAGTGTAGAGTAGAGTAGAGTGGGGTAGAGTAGAGTAGGGTAGTATAGAGAAGTGTAGGGTACAGTAGAGTAGAGCAGAGTGGGGTAGAGTAGAGTAGTATAGAGAAGTGTAGAGTGGGGTAGTGTAGAGTAGAGTAGTGTAGGGTACAGTAGAGTAGAATAAAGTAGAGTACAGTAGAGTACAGTAGAGTAGAGTACAGTAGAGTACAGTACAGTACAGTAGAGTAGAGTAGAGTAGAGTAGAGTAGAGTACGGTAGATTAGATTACAGTACAGTACAGTAGAGTACAGTAGAGTACAGTAGAGTACAGTAGAGTAGAGTACGGTAGAGTAGAGTAGAGTAGAGTAGAGTACAGTACAGTACAGTACAGTACAGTAGAGTAGAGTACAGTAGAGTAGAGTACAGTAGAGTAGAGTAGAGTAGAGTAGAGTACAGTAGAGTAGAGTAGAGTAGAGTACAGTAGAGTAGAGTACAGTAGAGTAGAATAAAGTAGAGTAGAATAAAGTTGAGTAGAGTACAGTGGAGTAGAATAAAGTAGAGTACAGTACAGTAGAGTACAGTATAGTAGAGTACAGTACAGTAGAGTAGAATACAGTACAGTAGAGTACAGTAGAGTAGAGTAGAGTAGAGTAGGGTGCATAAGAGTACAGTACAGTAGAGTACAGTAGACTACAGTAGAGTACAGTACAGTAGAGTAGAATAAAGTAGAGTAGGGTAGAGTACGGTAGAGTACAGTAGAGTGCGGTACATTATGGTAGAGTAGAGTAAAGTAGAGTGCACTACAGTGTGTCTGTGTGTCTCTCAGGTGTGTGACGTGTTTGCCTCAGGGACCCCTATGGGCTTAATCACATAGAGTCACCTTCACCCCAAATACTATTTTAAGCGTTTTCCAATGGTGCCTAAAAACCCATCTAAATATAGCCTTGTCTGTTACACAGACCCTGGCCGGCCCTCAGAACAGTCACAGCTCTGTGCCATGGCACCACTGGCATTCATGATGTTGTAATATGAAAACCTGGGCCTCTCACAGGCTGTTCTGACCGATCGTCTGTCACAGGGGTGCAGTAGGCCGAGCCCAGCAGAGTGGCAAACTTTTCATAGATTTGCTGAAGACTGAGCCAATGGGTTTATTTGAAAACTTCAGAGAGCTAGAGAGAGAGAGAGCTAGAGACAGAGAGAGAGAGAGAGAGACCGAGAGAGAGAGGGACAGAGAGAGAGAGACCGAGAGAGAGACCGAGAGAGAGACCGAGAGACAGACAGAGAGACAGAGAGACAGAGAGACAGAGAGACAGAGAGACAGAGAGAGAGAGAGAGACAGAGACAGAGAGACAGAGAGACAGAGAGACAGACAGAGACAGACAGAGAGACAGAGAGACAGACAGAGAGACAGAGAGACAGAGAGACAGAGAGACAGAGAGACAGAGAGACAGATAGAGAGATAGGGACAGAGAGAGAGATAGGGACAGAGAGAGAGATAGGGACAGAGAGAGGGACAGAGAGACAGAGAGACAGAGAGACAGAGAGACAGAGAGACAGAGAGACAGAGAGACAGATAGAGAGATAGAGAGATAGAGAGATAGGGACAGAGAGAGAGGAGACCGAGAGAGGGACAGAGAGGAGACCGAGAGAGAGACAGAGAGACAGAGAGACAGAGAGACAGAGAGACAGAGAGACAGAGAGACAGAGAGACAGAGAGACAGAGAGACAGAGAGACAGATAGAGAGATAGGGACAGAGAGAGAGGGAGACCGAGAGAGAGACAGAGAGACAGAGAGACAGAGAGACAGAGAGACAGAGAGACAGAGAGACAGAGAGACAGAGAGACAGAGAGACAGAGAGACAGAGAGACAGAGAGAGACAGAGAGACAGAGAGACAGATAGAGAGAGGGACAGAGAGACAGAGAGACAGAGAGACAGAGAGACAGAGAGACAGAGAGACAGAGAGACAGAGAGACAGAGAGACAGAGAGACAGAGAGACAGAGAGACAGAGAGACAGAGAGACAGAGAGACAGAGAGAGAGATAGGGACAGAGAGAGAGAGAGAGACAGAGAGACAGAGAGACAGAGAGACAGAGAGACAGAGAGACAGAGAGACAGAGAGACAGAGAGACAGAGAGACAGAGAGATAGGGACAGAGAGAGATAGGGACAGAGAGAGAGAGGGAGACCGAGAGAGAGACAGAGAGACAGAGAGATAGGGACAGAGAGAGACAGAGAAATCAGGGAAAGTCCCCTTTTTATCAAGAGGACATGAAATGACATACAGTGTTTTGCTGGGAAAGAAATTAAACAATATCATATTGTCTCCGTTGTGAATCCTTCTATCTTCTGACGCTGATGCTTGTGTTTTAGAGGAGTGTCTCTATAGACAGGCTTCTACAGGGGTACAGGCTATTGGACATTCCCAATCCACCACTGACACAATACTGTATGTTCCGCTTCCTAAACTGTGTGAATGTTGTTGGGGAATAATCAGAATTAAATCAAATCAAATCAAATCAAAATCAAATTGTATTTGTCACATACACATGGTTAGCAGATGTTAATGCGAGTGTAGCGAAATGCTTGTGCTTCTAGTTCCGACAATGCAGTAATAACGAACAAGTAATCTAACTAACAATTCCAAAAAACTACTGTCTTATACACAGTGTAAGGGGATAAAGAATATGTACATAAGGATATATGAATGAGTGATGGTACAGAGCAGCATAGGCAAGATACAGTAGATGATATCGAGTACAGTATATACATATGAGATGAGTATGTAAACCAAGTGGCATAGTTAAAGTGGCTAGTGATACAGTGATACATGTATTACATAAGGATGCAGTCGATGATATAGAGTACAGTATCTACGTATGCATATGAGATGAATAATGTAGGGTAAGTAACATTATATAAGGTAGCATTGTTTAAAGTGGCTAGTGATATATTTACATCATTTCCCATCAATTCCCATGATTAAAGTGGCTGGAGTAGAGTCAGTGTCATTGACAGTGTGTTGGCAGTAGCCACTCAATGTTAGTGGTGGCTGTTTAACAGTCTGATGGCCTTGAGATAGAAGCTGTTTTTCAGTCTCTCGGTCCCAGCTTTGATGCACCTGTACTGACCTCGCCTTCTGGATGACAGCGGGGTGAACAGGCAGTGGCTCGGGTGGTTGATGTCCTTGATGATCTTTATGGCCTTCCTGTAGCATCGGGTGGTGTAGGTGTCCTGGAGGGCAGGTAGTTTGCCCCCGGTGATGCGTTGTGCAGACCTCACTACCCTCTGGAGAGCCTTACGGTTGAGGGCGGTGCAGTTGCCATACCAGGCGGTGATACAGCCCGCCAGGATGCTCTCGATTGTGCATCTGTAGAAGTTTGTGAGTGCTTTTGGTGACAAGCCGAATTTCTAGTTGGGTAACATAGATAAGATGTTTGCTGATGAGTTATTTCTCATGATCATGTATTTACTATAGTGGCCATTGGCAGTTATCTGTTCTCCGTCAGGACTAAGTTGCATGGGCCACAGAGAGGGGAGAGGTCAAGGTGTCATCATGTGTAAACATATCTTTTGCTCCACTGTGTCTGTGTGCCAGTCACTCCCTACTTTTCCCCATCGGGGAGAGGAGGATGGCAGTGTCTGGAATCATTCTATGCTCCCTCTTTTGTTGTTCCTATCTTGACCTATAGCCCCACTCTCCTCTCCGTGAGTTTGTCCAGGATTGGTTGTATTTAGAATTGGTTGTATAATGTCTTGGTACCATTTTGTACCAAGGACGAGATAAGAGCTTTGTTTAGGAGACCAAACTGAAGGATAATTTATAGCCAACTCTGTCTGACTAGGGGATACTCCTCTCTGAAGTAATGTCTTTCTTTGTGTAAGTTCCTAAGACCTGTGGTTTGTCATGTCGTCTAGGGGGTGGATCTTTGCTATAAAGGATCCCATTTGCCATTACGTTGACCACTCTCAACTTTTCATTAGAGATACTGAACTGTTGAAAGTCAAAATGCTATTGCAAAAGCTTAATTATTATTAAAGGTGAAGATTAAGCATAACTTAAGAACACACCTCCCCAGACCAAAGCTTCAGAAGGAGAACACACCTCCCCAGACCAAGGCTTCAGAAGGAGAACACACCTCACCAGACCAAGGCTTCAGAAGGAGAACACACCTCCCCAGACCAAGGCTTCAGAAGGAGAACACACCTCCCCAGACCAAGGCTTCAGAAGGAGAACACACCTCCCCAGACCAAGGCTTCAGAAGGAGAACACACCTCACCAGACCAAGGCTTCAGAAGGAGAACACACCTCCCCAGACCAAGGCTTCAAAAGGAGAACACACCTCACCATGACAGAGAGCCTATAATCTTACAGGCCACTGAGCAAAACCACTGGAGGAAGAATCCGACAAAACGTTTTCTATAAAGATACGACTCTGATATTCCTAATACGGTGCTGTGACAGAGTGATTGAATGTTTCAATTCCTCTCTTTCCCCCCCATTTCAGCTGTGCCTCGCGGTTTTCAACATAAAGCTCATTCTCAGAAGTCAGCTGTGCGGTATAGACAGACACTGTGTTCACTTCAATGATTAGCCTCATAATTAATGTCTGAGAGAGAGAGAGAGAGAGAGAGAGAGAGAGAGAGAGAGAGAGAGAGAGAGAGAGAGAGAGAGAGAGAGAGAGAGAGAAAGAGAGGAGAGAGAGAGAGAGAGAGAGAGAGAGAGAGAGAGAGAGAGAGAGAGAGAGAGAGAGAGAGAGAGAGAGAGAAGATTCAATGCAATATTCAGCTGGGTTTTTTTTGTCACCAACAGTGTTTAGGAACAAACACGGACGCCTTTCACATGGTGGAGCTAGACTAAAATAAATCGTAAAATCGTTATCTTTGTCTGTACAATCCCTCTCTCTCTTCACAATACAAGTCTCTATTGACTGATGCCCTGAGTGCATCTTAAGCAACATTGTTTTTACCACCAATGAAAGGATGAAGGGAAACAGCGAGGGAATAAAGAACAGAAGTTGAAGTCGGCTGCAGCTGGGGTATAAATGTCTCTTTCTTCCACTCGACACTTTGCCTCACTCTGTTGTTCTTCATTTGTATGGCATATTGCACTCTCTTTCTCTCTCAAAAAAACATTTTTTTAAATAAAAAATAAATACATAATCTGTTTGCCTACAGCTCTATTCAAACGCTGCTTGGTTACGATGACAAAAAGAGCCTTGTAAAAAATAAATAAATAAAATAAAATCAGTTTTGATTTTTTTTAAATATGAGAAATGTTATTTATTTATTTTTGCACTAAAAAAATGTACTGCTGGATTTAAAAATAAGCTGAAGGCTGTTACAGGATTTGTTTTTTTACCTTTTTTTATCTTTTAAGGTTGGACTTTAGCTCGTTAGTACGTAGGGCGCACTGATTGGTGTCACCTCGTGAGTCAGTGCTGGTTGCCATGGTTGTGTGGTTGCCATCTCGTTAGTGGGAAGGTGTTTCACCTGTGCTGCTGGTCCAGTGCTCCAGTTGTCTCAATAGATGTGGAGGGTCCAGACCTCTAGTTGTCTTGATAGATGTGGAGGGTCTAGACCTCTAGTTGTCTTGATAGATGTGGAGGGTTAACCTCCTCTAGTTGTCTCGATAGATGTGGAGGGTCATCACCTCTAGTTGTCTTGATAGATGTGGAGGGTTAACCACCTCTAGTTGTCTCGATAGATGTGGAGGGTCATCACCTCTAGTTGTCTCGATAGATGTGGAGGGTCATCACCTCTAGTTGTCTTGATAGATGTGGAGGGTCTAGACCTCTAGTTGTCTTGATAGATGTGGAGGGTCTAGACCTCTAGTTGTCTTGATAGATGTGGAGGGTCTAGAGACCCCTAGTTGTCTCAATAGATGTGGAGGGTCTAGACCTCTAGTTGTCTTGATAGATGTGGAGGGTCTAGACCTCTAGTTGTCTTGATAGATGTGGAGGGTCTAGACCTCTAGTTAGTTGTCTTGATAGATGTGGAGGGTCTAGACCTCTAGTTGTCTTGATAGATGTGGAGGGTCTAGACCTCTAGTTGTCTTGATAGATGTGGAGGGTCATCACCTCTAGTTGTCTTGATAGATGTGGAGGGTCTAGACCTCTAGTTGTCTTGATAGATGTGGAGGGTCTAGACCTCTAGTTGTCTTGATAGATGTGGAGGGTCTAGACCTCTAGTTGTCTTGATAGATGTGGAGGGTCTAGACCTCTAGTTGTCTTGATAGATGTGGAGGGTCTAGACCTCCTCTAGTTGTCTCGATAGATGTGGAGGGTTAACCTCCTCTAGTTGTCTTGATAGATGTGGAGGGTTAACCTCCTCTAGTTGTCTTGATAGATGTGGAGTGGTCTAGACCTCTAGTTGTCTCGATAGATGTGGAGGGTCTAGACCTTTAGTTGTCTTGATAGATGTGGAGGGTTAACCTCCTCTAGTTGTCTTTATAGATGTGGAGGGTCTAGACCTTTAGTTGTCTTGATAGATGTGGAGGGTCTAGTTGTCTTGATAGATGTGGACCTCTAGTTGTCTTGATAGATGTGGAGGGTCTAGACCTCTAGTTGTCTTGATAGATGTGGAGGGTCTAGACCTCTAGTTGTCTTGATAGATGTGGAGGGTCTAGACCTCTAGTTGTCTTGATAGATGTGGAGGGTCTAGACCTCTAGTTGTCTTAGATGTGGAGAGTTGTCTTGATAGATGTGGAGGGTCTAGACCTCTAGGTCTTGATAGATGTGGAGACCTTAGGTCTAGACCTCTAGTTGTCTTGATAGATGTGTCTTGAGGGTCTAGACCTCTAGTTGTCTTGATAGATGTGGAGGGTCTAGACCTCTAGTTGTCTTGATAGATGTGGAGGGTCATCACCTCTAGTTGTCTTGATAGATGTGGAGGGTCTAGACCTCTAGTTGTCTTGATAGATGTGGAGGGTCTAGACCTCTAGTTGTCTTGATAGATGTGGAGTTGTCTTGATAGATGTGGAGGGTTAGACCTCCTCTAGTTGTCTCGATAGATGTGGAGGGTCTAGACCTCTAGTTGTCTTGATAGATGTGGAGGGTCTAGACCTCTAGTTGTCTTGATAGATGTGGAGGGTCTAGACCTCTAGTTGTCTTGATAGATGTGGAGGGTCTAGACCAGTTGTCTGATAGTTGTCTCGATAGATGTGGAGGGTCTAGACCTCTAGTTGTCTCGATAGATGTGGAGGGTCTAGACCTCTAGTTGTCTCAATAGTGTGGAGGGTCTAGACCTCTAGTTGTCTTGATAGATGTGGAGGGTCTAGACCTCTAGTTGTCTTGATAGATGTGGAGGGTCAGACCTCTAGTTGTCTCAATAGATGTGGAGGGTCTAGACCTCTAGTTGTCTCAATAGATGTGGAGGGTCTAGACCTCTAGTTGTCTCGATAGATGTGGAGGGTCTAGACCTCTAGTTGTCTCAATAGATGTGGAGGGTCTAGACCTCTAGTTGTCTTGATAGATGTGGAGGGTCTAGACCTCTAGTTGTCTTGATAGATGTGGAGGGTCAGACCTCTAGTTGTCTTGATAGATGTGGAGGGTCAGACCTCTAGATAGATGTGGAGGGTTGACCTCTAGTTGTCTCGATAGATGTGGAGGGTCTAGACCTCTAGTTGTCTTGATAGATGTGGAGGGTCTAGACCTCTAGTTGTCTGATAGATTGGAGGGTCTCTAGTTGTCTTGATAGATGTGGAGGGTCTAGACTCTAGTTGTCTCAATAGATGTGGAGGGTCTAGTCTAGTTGTCTTGATAGATGTGGAGGGTCTAGACCTCTAGTTGTCTTGATAGATGTGGAGGGTTAACCTCCTCTAGTTGTCTTGATAGATGTGGAGGGTCTTCACCTCTAGTTGTCTCGATAGATGTGGAGGGTCATCACCTCTAGTTGTCTTGATAGATGTGGAGGGTCTAGACCTCTAGTTGTCTTGATAGATGTGGAGGGTTAACCTCCTCTAGTTGTCTCGATAGATGTGGAGGGTTAAACCTCTAGTTGTCTTGATAGATGTGGAGGGACCTCTAGTTGTCTGATAGTTGTCTCAGTTGTCTTGATAGATGTGGAGGGTCTAGACCTCTAGTTGTCTTGATAGATGTGGAGGGTCTAGACCTCTAGTTGTCTTGATAGATGTGGAGGGTTAACCTCCTCTAGTTGTCTTGATAGATGTGGAGGGTCTAGACCTTTAGTTGTCTCGATAGATGTGGAGGGTCTAGACCTCTAGTTGTCTTGATAGATGTGGAGGGTTAACCTCCTCTAGTTGTCTCGATAGATGTGGAGGGTTAACCTCCTCTAGTTGTCTTGATAGATGTGGAGGGTTAACCTCCTCTAGTTGTCTTGATAGATGTGGAGTGGTCTAGACCTCTAGTTGTCTCGATAGATGTGGAGGGTCTAGACCTTTAGTTGTCTTGATAGATGTGGAGGGTCTAGACCTCTAGTTGTCTTGATAGATGTGGAGGGTCTAGACCTCTAGTTGTCTTGATAGATGTGGAGGGTCTAGACCTCTAGTTGTCTTGATAGATGTGGAGGGTCTAGACCTCTAGTTGTCTTGATAGATGTGGAGGGTCTAGACCTCTAGTTGTCTTGATAGATGTGGAGGGTCTAGACCTCTAGTTGTCTTGATAGATGTGGAGGGTCTAGACCTAGTTGTCTAGTTGTCTTGATAGATGTGGAGACCTCTAGGTCTTGATAGATGTGGAGGGTCTAGACCTCTAGTTGTCTTGATAGATGTGGAGGGTCTAGACCTCTAGTTGTCTTGATAGATGTGGGGTCTAGACCTCTAGTTGTCTTGGAGACCTCTAGTTGTCTTGATAGATGTGGAGGGTCTAGACCTCTAGTTGTCTTGATAGATGTGGAGGGTCTAGACCTCTAGTTGTCTTGATAGATGTGGAGGGTCTAGACCTCTAGTTGTCTTGATAGTTGTCTCTAGTTGTCTTGATAGATGTGGAGGGTCATCACCTCTAGTTGTCTTGATAGATGTGGAGGGTCTAGACCTCTAGTTGTCTTGATAGATGTGGAGGGTCTAGACCTCTAGTTGTCTTGATAGATGTGGAGGGGGTCTAGGGACCTCTAGTTGTCTTGATAGATGTGGAGGGTCTAGACCTCTAGTTGTCTTGATAGATGTGGAGGGTCTAGACCTCTAGTTGTCTTGATAGATGTGGAGGGTCTAGACCCTAGTTGTCTAGTTGTCTTGATAGATGTGGAGGGTTAACCTCCTCTAGTTGTCTTGATAGATGTGGAGGGTTAACCTCCTCTAGTTGTCTTGATAGATGTGGAGGGTCTAGACCTTTAGTTGTCTCGATAGATGTGGAGGGTTAACCTCCTCTAGTTGTCTTGATAGATGTGGAGGGTTAACCTCCTCTAGTTGTCTTGATAGATGTGGAGTGGTCTAGACCTCTAGTTGTCTCGATAGATGTGGAGGGTCTAGACCTTTAGTTGTCTTGCATGTTGATTTGTGATTTTACACACATTGTGTAGTTACTACAACACTGTTACTACGGAGTGGAGTCAAGATAACACACACACACACACACACACACACACACACACACTGAACCATGACCAACAACCTTCAGGGTAGACAGAATAGAAGGCCAGATCAGGATGTAGTAACATCTAGCCTTGCCATGGGGTGAGGATCAGGACTGATTACTGCCACATCGTTGTGAAGGAGATCCAGTCATCTATCTAGCTGAGGACTCGTCCAGTAAATGTTGATGAGGCTCTGCACTGCAGAGATCCACGAATAAAGGAAGTTAGAGTCTTGGAACACAAAACCATATTTGGGCATGACTCCTCCTTGGACTCCCCCTTGATTCCCCCCAGACTCCCATAGCATCATGCAGCCTCTATCACCATGCGCTAGTTTTTAACAGTTTGACACGAGACCAAGGACGTTTCTTTGTTTCTACCTCTCTCTCTTTCGTTCTTTCTCTCTCTGGAATCTGGCAGGTTTGTTCCTGCCCTGAGGGGAGGTCTTTCAGAGGCCACACATTCTTCCTCTGTGCTCTACTGCCAGGTAGCCAGTGCTCGGTCTATCACCTTTCCCTCGGTCCTGACTAGTCTCCCAGTCCCTGCAGCTGAAAAACATCCCCACAGCATGATGCTGCCACCACCATGCTTCACCGTAGGGATGGTGCCAGGTTTCCTCCAGATGTGATGCTTGGCATTCAGGCCAAAGAGTTCAATCTTGGTTTCATCAGACCAGAGAATCTTGTTTCTCATGGTCTGAGAGTCTTTAGGTGCCTTTTGGCAAACTCCAAGCAGGCTGTCATGTGCCTTTTACTGGGTAATGGCTTCCATCTGGCCACTCTACCATCAAGGCCTGATTGGTGGAGTGTTGCAGATATGTTATTTTCCTTGTCAAAATATATATATTTTAAACTGTTTTTGCTTTGTCGTTATAGGGTATTGTGGGTAGATTGATGAGGGGGTCGGGAAACAATGTATTAAATTGTAGAATGAGGCTGTAATGTAACAACATATGGGGGGGTCTGAATACTCTCTGAAAGCACTGTATATACAACAGTCACTCAAAACCTTCTCATGCGCTCGGCATTGTGTCACGCCCTGGCCTTAGTTATCTGGCCTTAGTTATCTGGCCTTAGTTATCTGTATATAGGACAGTCACTCAAAACCTTCTCATGGTTGTCACGCCTTAGTTATCTTTGTTTTCTTTATTATCTTGGTTAGGTCAGGGTGTGACATGGGTGATTTATGTGTTTTGTCTTGTCTAGGGGTTTTTGTAGATTTGTGGGGTTGTGTTCAGTGTAGTATTCTAGGTAAGTCTATGTTTATCTATATTGTTGTACGGTATCTCCATGGTTTCTACCACAGTAACGTCCCAGAGCTGGAGGTTTTACAGCCCCAGTGAATACCGCTGAACTCCTCCACCACACTTTAAAATGGCTCCGACATTCCACAGCTGGCTGATTTTTATATTTCAAACGAACCGGTTTATTTCACTCTTTACTTTCAGAAGCACATAGTTTCGTGTGAAAGCAGCACACCGCCTCATTTAGTCATTAATGAATTCAGTGACATTCAGAAACTATTCAGACCCCTTGACTTTTACCACAGTCTGTTACGTTACAGACTTATTTTAAAATGCAATAAATATTTTTTTTCCCCTCATTAATTGACACACTACCCCATAATCACAAACCAAAAACAGGTTTAAATATTTAAGGAACTTAAATATGACATTTACAGAATTATTCAGACCCTTTACTCAGTACTTTGTTGAAACACCTTTGGCAGCGCTTACAGCCTCGAGTCTTCTTGGGTATGATGCCACCTGGTTGTCTAGGGCTTAATAAGGAGCTCCCCTCACCTGGTTGTCTAGGTCTTAATAAGGGACTCCCCTCACCTGGTTGTCTAGGTCTTAATAAGGGACTCCCCTCACCTGGTTGTCTAGGTCTTAATAAGGAGCTCCCCTCACCTGGTTGTCTAGGTCTCAGTAAGGAACTCCCCTCACCTGGTTGTCTAGGTCTCAGTAAGGAGCTCCCCTCACCTGGTTGTCTAGGTCTTAATAAGGGACTCCCCTCACCTGGTTGTCTAGGTCTCAGTAAGGGACTCCCCTCACCTGGTTGTCTAGGTCTCAGTAAGGAACTCCCCTCACCTGGTTGTCTAGGTCTTAATAAGGGACTCCCCTCACCTGGTTGTCTAGGTCTTAATAAGGGACTCCCCTCACCTGGTTGTCTAGGTCTCAGTAAGGAGCTCCCCTCACCTGGTTGTCTAAGTCTTAATTGAAAGGAAAATCCGATCCGTAGTCCAGAGCCTCCGACGACGATCTGCAGTCCAGAGCCTCTAGCGACGATCTGCAGTCCAGAGCCTCTAGCGACGATCTGCAGTCCAGAGCCTCTAGCGACGATCTGCAGTCCAGAGCCTCTAGCGACGATCTGCAGTCCAGAGCCTCTAGCGACGATCTGCAGTCCAGAGCCTCTAGCGACGATCTGCAGTCCAGAGCCTCTAGCGACGATCTGCAGTCCAGAGCCTGTAGCGACGATCTGCAGTTCAGAGCCTTCGGCGACGATCCAAGGTTCAGTTCCACAGAAGCGGAGGGATCAGCGTAGGGATACGTCCCGAACCCTTCCCTTCAGGTTTGCGGCCGGGAGGCCACACCTTTGGGGGGGGGGGGTACTGTCACGCCCTGACCTTAGATATCCTTTAAATTCTCTATTTGGTAGGTCAGGGTGTGACTAGGGTGTGAAATCTATGTTTATATGTCTTTGTTGGCCGAGTATGGTTCCCAATCAGAGACAGCTGTCTATCGTTGTCTCTGATTGGGGATCATACTTAGGCAGCCCTTTTTCCCACCTACAGTTGTGGGATCTTGTCTTTGTGTGTTGCTTTACGTTCGTTGAGTTGTTTATTGTTTTTGGTGGAACATTTATAAATTAAAGAAAATGTTTGCCTCCCACGCTGCATCTTGGTCTTCATTTAATGACGGACGTTACAGATAATTAGATTTCCGTGCCAACGCAGACATCGATATTATATAACACACAAAACTAGTCATTATTTCTCAGTTTTTCTATTTATGGTCACTACCAGACCATCCTGACCAGGAATCATTACTGGTTACTACCAGACCATCCTGACCAGGAGTCATTACTGGTTACTACCAGACCATCCTGACCACAGAACTATATACCCATCGTCTCAGCAGAAAAAGTCCCCCCCCCCCCACACACACACACACGTCCTAGACTCTGCCCATAAAAAAAGATTGGAGTGAAAACTACATTGTAAAAAAAAACTAATGTTGTGAGGTGACGGTAGCTCACCATATTCATTAATTTTATTGTCCCCCCAGACATCAGAAGGACTATGTGTTACCAGGACAGGACTCCTCTCCTCATCGTGCCTGGTGGTCTGTTCAGAATGGACAGCGGCTTGAAGACAATCAAAGTGAACACCCAACTTGTTCTGAGGAAATCATGCTTCAAGTGCTTGAAGTGCACTACCTTTGTCCCCTATTCCCTATATAGTGCACTACCTTTGTCCCCTATTCCCTATATAGTGCACTACCTTTGTCCCCTATTCCCTATATAGTGCACTACCTTTGTCCCCTGTTCCCTATATAGTGCACTACCTTTGTCCCCTGTTCCCTATATAGTGCACTACCTTTGTCCCCTATTCCCTATATAGTGCACTACCTTTGTCCCCTATTCCCTATATAGTGCACTACCTTTGTCCCCTATTCCCTATATAGTGCACTACCTTTGTCCCCTATTCCCTATATAGTGCACTACCTTTGTCCCCTATTCCCTATATAGTGCACTACCTTTGTCCCCTATTCCCTATATAGTGCACTACCTTTTTGTCCCCTATTTCCCTATATAGTGCACTACCTTTGTCCCCTATTCCCTGTCCCCTATTCCCTTGTCCCCTATTCCCTGTATAGTGCACTACCTTTGTCCCCTATTCCCTATATAGTGTACTACCTTTCTCCCCTATTCCCTATATAGTGCACTACCTTTGTCCCCTATTCCCTATATAGTGCACTACCTTTGTCCCCTATTCCCTATATAGTGCACTACCTTTGTCCCCTATTCCCTATATAGTGTACTACCTTTGTCCCCTATTCCCTATATAGTGCACTACCTTTGTCCCCTATTCCCTATATAGTGCACTGCCTTTGTCCCCTATTCCCTATACAGTGTACTACCTTTGTCCCCTATTCCCTATATAGTGCACTACCTTTGTCCCCTATTCCCTATATAGTGCACTACCTTTGTCCCCTATTCCCTATATAGTGCACTACCTTTGTCCCCTATTCCCTATATAGTGCACTACCTTTGTCCCCTATTCCCTATATAGTGCACTACCTTTGTCCCCTATTCCCTATATAGTGCACTACCTTTGTCCCCTATTCCCTATATAGTGCACTACCTTTGTCCCCTATTCCCTATATAGTGTACTACCTTTGTCCCCTATTCCCTATATAGTGCACTACCTTTGACCAGGGCCAATCGAGACACAGTACACGAGGAAACGTCAAAGAGCCAACATTCCATTACCCAGGTTTCTTTGGTTTCCCAGAGGCAAAACCTGACAAGCAGTGAATCCACCATTAATGAAGGAACAAGACTGAAGAACAAGCCTTCTCTCTGCAAGATCCTTCCAGGCTAATGCAGCAAACTGATCCTGTATTTTCCCCAACTCTCCATCTGCATCCCGAAAGCGCATCGTATTCCATACAGTACCAATCAAACGTTTGGACACACCTACTCATTTAAAGGGTTTTTCTTTATTTTTTACTATTTTCTACATTGTAGAATAATAGTGAAGACAACAAAACTATGAAATAACACATATGGAATCATGTAGTAACCAAAACAAAAAAAAGTGTTAAACAAATCAAGATATATTTTATATTTGAGATTCTTCAAAGTACTGTAGCCACCGTGCAGGTAGCCTAGTGGTTAGAGCATTGGGCCCGTAATCTAAAAGGTTGTTGGATCGAATCCCTGAGCTGACAAGGTCAAAATCTGTTGTTCTGCTCCCTGAACAAGGCAGTTAACCCACTGTTCCACGGAAGGCCGTCATTGTAAATAACAATGTGTTCTTAACTGACTTGCCTAGTTACATTTAAAATATGTAAAACCCTTTGCCTTGATGACAGTTTTACACACTCTTGGTATTCTCTCAACCAGCTTCATGAGGTAGTCACCTGGAATGCATTTCAATTAACAGGTGTGCCTTGTTAAAGAAAAAGGGAACCAATCAGTTGTGTTGTGACAAGGTCGGGGTGGTATACAGAAGATATCCCTATTTGGTAAAAGACCAAGTCCATATTATGGCAAGAACAGCTCAAATAAGCAAAGAGAAACGACAGTCCATCATTACTTTAAGACAGGAAGGTCAGTTATTCTGGAATATTTCAAGAACTTTGAACATTTCTTCAAGTGCAGTCGCAAAAACCATTAAGTGCTGTGATGAAACTGGCTCTTATGAGGACTGCCACTGGTAAGGAAGACCCAGAGTTACCTCTGCTGCAGAGGATAATTTCATTCGAGTTAACTGCATCTCAGATTGCAGCCCCGATTGTCCAGTCTCAGGTTGAATCCCCTGTCCAGTCTCAGGTTGAACCATTTGTCCAGCCTCAGGTTAATCCCCTGTCCAGTCTCAGGTTAATCCCCTGTCCAGTCTCAGGTTGAATCCCCTGTCCAGTCTCAGGTTAATCCCCTGTCCAGTCTCAGGTTAATCCCCTGTCCAGGGTCAGGTTAATCCCCTGTCCAGTCTCAGGTTAATCCCTGTCCAGTCTCAGTTGAATCCCCTGTCCAGGCTCAGTCAGGTTGAATCCCCTGTCCAGGCTCAGGTTGAATCCCCTGTCCAGTCTCAGGTTGAATCCCTGTCCAGTCTCAGGTTGAATCCCCTGTCCAGTCTCAGGTTGAATCCCTGTCCAGTCTCAGGTTAATCCCCTGTCCAGTCTCAGGTTAATCCCTGTCCAGTCTCAGGTTGAATCCCTGTCCAGTCTCAGGTTGAATCCCTGTCCAGGCTCAGTCAGGTTGAATCCCCTGTCCAGGCTCAGGTTGAATCCCTGTCCAGGCTCAGGTTGAATCCCCTGTCCAGTCTCAGGTTGAATCCCCTGTCCAGTCTCAGGTTAATCCCCTGTCCAGTCTCAGGTTAATCCCCTGTCCAGTCTCAGGTTGAATCCCCTGTCCAGGCTCAGTCAGGTTGAATCCCCTGTCCAGGCTCAGTCAGGTTGAATCCCCTGTACAGGCTCAGGTTGAATCCCCTGTCCAGGTTGACTCCCCTGTCTTGAGAAAGGTCCTAGTCTCCATCTACCAGTCTTGAGAAAGGTCCTAGTCTCCATCAACTAGTCTTGAGAAAGGTCCTAGTCTCCATCCACCAGTCTTGAGAAAGGTTCTAGTCTCCATCAACTAGTCTTGAGAAAGGTCTTTGACTTGTATGTGTATGTATCCTCAACAATGTTGGTATATGTATATTTTGTGCCGGGTGTAAAATTGTATTTATTTGAATTGCCAAATCAAATCATGGAGAAGACTCAACCAGCTGTGTGGTGTAGTAGGTTGGCCTTCCTCAGTCTGGTTAATGGCAGCAGCTGTCATGGAGGCTAAGCAGACTGGATACCTAGAGCTGTCTGGGTAATGTAGTCCAAATGTCAACCCTGATCCTATCTCAGGCCTGTCACATGACCAGAACCCACAACTGCAAGCCCACAACCCGGCTGCTAACCCCAAGCATCCGTCCTCCAGCAGCTAGATAGATCTGAGGCCTTTTATCAAATCAATGGGAAGGACTTCTTCCTCTTCATCCTCTTCCTAATCTATGTGATGTTGTTGAACATTGCTGTTGTGTTCGTGACATTCTAAAATCTACACATACAAACAAGCTGTCTGGGTAATGCAATTCAAATGCCAACCCTGATCCTGTCTCAAGCCTGTCATATTACAAAGAAACCCCAGCTCCAAGCCTGTCATATTACAAAGAAACCCCAGCTCCAAGCCTGTCATATTACAAAGAAACCCCAGCTCCAAGCCTGTCATATTACAAAGAAACCCCAGCTCCAAGCCTGTCATATTACAAAGAAACCCCAGCTCCAAGCCTGTCATATTACAAAGAAACCCCAGCTCCAAGCCTGTCATATTACAAAGAAACCCCAGCTCCAAGCCTGTCATATTACAAAGAAACCCCAGCTCCAAGCCTGTCATATTACAAAGAAACCCCAGCTCCAAGCCTGTCATATTACAAAGAAACCCCAGCTCCAAGCCTGTCATATTACAAAGAAACCCCAGCTCCAAGCCTGTCATATTACAAAGAAACCCCAGCTCCAAGCCTGTCATATTACAAAGAAACCCCAGCTCCAAGCCTGTCATATTACAAAGAAACCCCAGCTCCAAGCCTGTCATATTACAAAGAAACCCCAGCTCCAAGCCTGTCATATTACAAAGAAACCCCAGCTCCAAGCCCACCGCCCGCCTGCTCCTGAGTTACTGCTACTTCCAGCCAGCTAGATGCAGCCAGTGCCTTTCAACACATTCATGAGAAGGTTCCTTCCAGCCAGCTAGATGCAGCCAGTGCCTTTCAACACATTCATGAGAAGGTTCCTTCCAGCCAGCTAGATGCAGCCAGTGCCTTTCAACACATTCATGAGAAGGTTCCTTCCAGCCAGCTAGATGCAGCCAGTGCCTTTCATCACATTCATGAGAAGGTTCCTTCCAGCCAGCTAGATGCAGCCAGTGCCTTTCATCACATTCATGAGAAGGTTCCTTCCAGCCAGCTAGATGCAGCCAGTGCCTTTCAACACATTCATGAGAAGGTTCCTTCCAGCCAGCTAGATGCAGCCAGTGCCTTTCAACACATTCATGAGAAGGTTCCTTCCAGCCAGCTAGATGCAGCCAGTGCCTTTCATCACATTCATGAGAAGGTTCCTTCCAGCCAGCTAGATGCAGCCAGTGCCTTTCAACACATTCATGAGAAGGTTCCTTCCAGCCAGCTAGATGCAGCCAGTGCCTTTCATCACATTCATGAGAAGGTTCCTTCCAGCCAGCTAGATGCAGCCAGTGCCTTTCATCACATTCATGAGAAGGTTCCTTCCAGCCAGCTAGATGCAGCCAGTGCCTTTCAACACATTCATGAGAAGGTTCCTTCCAGCCAGCTAGATGCAGCCAGTGCCTTTCATCACATTCATGAGAAGGTTCCTTCCAGCCAGCTAGATGCAGCCAGTGCCTTTCAACACATTCATGAGAAGGTTCCTTCCAGCCAGCTAGATGCAGCCAGTGCCTTTCATCACATTCATGAGAAGGTTCCTTCCAGCCAGCTAGATGCAGCCAGTGCCTTTCAACACATTCATGAGAAGGTTCCTTCCAGCCAGCTAGATGCAGCCAGTGCCTTTCAACACATTCATGAGAAGGTTCCTTCCAGCCAGCTAGATGCAGCCAGTGCCTTTCATCACATTCATGAGAAGGTTCCTTCCAGCCAGCTAGATGCAGCCAGTGCCTTTCAACACATTCATGAGAAGGTTCCTTCCAGCCAGCTAGATGCAGCCAGTGCCTTTCATCACATTCATGAGAAGGTTCCTTCCAGCCAGCTAGATGCAGCCAGTGCCTTTCAACACATTCATGAGAAGGTTCCTTCCAGCCAGCTAGATGCAGCCAGTGCCTTTCATCACATTCATGAGAAGGTTCCTTCCAGCCAGCTAGATGCAGCCAGTGCCTTTCATCACATTCATGAGAAGGTTCCTTCCAGCCAGCTAGATGCAGCCAGTGCCTTTCAACACATTCATGAGAAGGTTCCTTCCAGCCAGCTAGATGCAGCCAGTGCCTTTCATCACATTCATGAGAAGGTTCCTTCCAGCCAGCTAGATGCAGCCAGTGCCTTTCATCACATTCATGAGAAGGTTCCTTCCAGCCAGCTAGATGCAGCCAGTGCCTTTCATCACATTCATGAGAAGGTTCCTTCCAGCCAGCTAGATGCAGCCAGTGCCTTTCATCACATTCATGAGAAGGTTCCTTCCAGCCAGCTAGATGCAGCCAGTGCCTTTCAACACATTCATGAGAAGGTTCCTTCCAGCCAGCTAGATGCAGCCAGTGCCTTTCATCACATTCATGAGAAGGTTCCTTCCAGCCAGCTAGATGCAGCCAGTGCCTTTCATCACATTCATGAGAAGGTTCCTTCCAGCCAGCTAGATGCAGCCAGTGCCTTTCATCACATTCATGAGAAGGTTCCTTCCAGCCAGCTAGATGCAGCCAGTGCCTTTCATCACATTCATGAGAAGGTTCCTTCCAGCCAGCTAGATGCAGCCAGTGCCTTTCATCACATTCATGAGAAGGTTCCTTCCAGCCAGCTAGATGCAGCCAGTGCCTTTCAACACATTCATGAGAAGGTTCCTTCCAGCCAGCTAGATGCAGCCAGTGCCTTTCAACACATTCATGAGAAGGTTCCTTCCAGCCAGCTAGATGCAGCCAGTGCCTTTCATCACATTCATGAGAAGGTTCCTTCCAGCCAGCTAGATGCAGCCAGTGCCTTTCAACACATTCATGAGAAGGTTCCTTCCAGCCAGCTAGATGCAGCCAGTGCCTTTCAACACATTCATGAGAAGGTTCCTTCCAGCCAGCTAGATGCAGCCAGTGCCTTTCAACACATTCAGAAGGTTCCTTCCAGCCAGCTAGATGCAGCCAGTGCCTTTCAACACATTCATGAGAAGGTTCCTTCCAGCCAGCTAGATGCAGCCAGTGCCTTTCAACACATTCATGAGAAGGTTCCTTCCAGCCAGCTAGATGCAGCCAGTGCCTTTCAACACATTCATGAGAAGGTTCCTTCCAGCCAGCTAGATGCAGCCAGTGCCTTTCAACACATTCATGAGAAGGTTCCTTCCAGCCAGCTAGATGCAGCCAGTGCCTTTCAACACATTCATGAGAAGGTTCCTTCCAGCCAGCTAGATGCAGCCAGTGCCTTTCAACACATTCATGAGAAGGTTCCTTCCAGCCAGCTAGATGCAGCCAGTGCCTTTCATCACATTCATGAGAAGGTTCCTTCTATACAGCTAGATGCAGCCAGTGCCTTTCAACACATTCATGAGAAGGTTCCTTCCAGCCAGCTAGATGCAGCCAGTGCCTTTCATCACATTCATGAGAAGGTTCCTTCCAGCCAGCTAGATGCAGCCAGTGCCTTTCAACACATTCTATATTTATATTTGATTTATTTGTTTATTTTTAACCCCAGGCCCCGTCCCTGTAGGAGGCCCCGTCCCTGTAGGAGGCCCCGTCCCTGTAGGAGGCCCCGTCCCTGTAGGAGGCCCCCCGTCCCTGTAGGAGGCCCCGTCCCTGTAGGAGGCCCCGTCCCTGTAGGAGGCCTACCCCTGTAGGAGGCCCCTGTCCCTGTAGGAGGCCCCGTCCCTGTAGGAGGCCCCGTAGGAGGCCCCCCTGTAGGAGGCCCCCCCTGTAGGAGGCCCCTGTCTAGGGAGGCCCCGTCCCTGTAGGAGGCCCCGTCCCTGTAGGAGGCCCCCCTGTAGGAGGCCCCCCTGTAGGCCCCGTCCCTGTAGGAGGCCCCGTCCCTGTAGGAGGCCCCGTCCCTGTAGGAGGCCCCGTCCCTGTAGGAGGCCCCCCTGTAGGAGGCCCCTGTCCCTGGGAGGCCCCCCCCGCCCCGTCCCCTGTAGGGAGGCCCCGTCCCTGTAGGAGGCCCCGTCCCTGTAGGAGGCCCCGTCCCTGTAGGAGGCCACGTTCCTGGGAAGGTTCCTTCCAGCCAGCTAGATCCACCCAGTGCCTTTCATCACGTTCATGAGAAGGTTCCCTCTATACAGCTAGATCCACCCAGTGCCTTTCATCACGTTCATGAGAAGGTTCCCTCTATACAGCTAGATCCACCCAGAGCCTTTCATCACGTTCATGAGAAGGTTCCCTCTATACAGCTAGATCCACCCAGAGCCTTTCATTACGTTCATGAGAAGGTTCCTTCTATACAGCTAGATCCACCCAGTGCCGTTCATCACGTTCATGGGGAGGACTTTGTTTCTGTTCTGCCTCTTCTTCCAAATCTTTGTGATGTCATTACAGTTCTGTTGTGTTTCTGACATTCTCAAATCAACTGCACCGGCAAATAAGCTGTCTAAAGGATTTAGTGAATCGACGGAGGTATATGTACCTGCCTGACTTCCTGTTTACCTGCCTGACTACCTGCCTGTCTACCTGCCTGACTTCCTGTTTACCTACCTGCCTGTCTACCTGCCTGACTGCCTGTCTACCTACCTGCCAGTCTACCTACCTGTCTACCTGCCTGACTTCCTGTCTAACTGCCTGTATACCTGCCTGACTGCCTGTCTACCTGCCTGACTGCCTGCCTGACTGCCTGTCTACCTGCCTGTCTACCTGACTGCCTGTCTACCTGCCTGACTTCCTGCCTGACTGCCTGTCTACCTGCCTGTCTACATGACTAACTACCTGTCCACCTACCTGCCTGTCTACCTGTCTGACTTCCTGTCTACCTACCTGCCTGTCTACCTGCCTGTCTACCTGCCTGACTTCCTGTCTACCTACCTGCCTGTCTACCTGCCTGACAGCCTGTCTACCTACCTGCCTGTCTACCTACCTGTCTACCTGCCTGACTACCTGCCTGACTTCCTGTCTACCTACCTGCCTGTCTACCTGCCTAACTTCCTGTCTACCTACCTGTCTACCTGCCTGACTTCCTGTCTACCTACCTGCCTGTCTACCTGCCTGACTGCCTGTCTACCTGCCTGACTTCCTGTCTACCTACCTGTCTACCTGCCTGACTTCCTGTCTACCTACCTGCCTGTCTACCTGCCTGTCTACCTGCCTGACAGCCTGTCTACCTGCCTGACTTCCTGTCTACCTACCTGTCTACCTGCCTGACTTCCTGAATCTACCTACCTGCCTGTAACGGCCCTGGGCCGGCAAGGTTTTCATCCCACCTTCTGACCAATATCATGTCTACATCTGCTGCTGTTAAATGAGAGAGGACTGAGGGTTGTGTCATTGTGGTACACCGGGGGCATACTAATGTCTGGCCTGGCTAGCTGCTCTCCTCACTATGCTGTCTGGGTGGAGGGATTGATAATGAAACATTACACAGCCTCCCATCTATCTATACACACACACACAGACACAGAGAGAGACACACACACACACACACACACACAGACACAGAGAGTGACACACACACACACACATACACAGAGAGAGACACACACACACACTGACACACACAGACACACACGTTAGAGACTCTCCCATCTAATCTATTCCACTGTAAGAACCAGACACTGAACTGCAGGGCTCTCTTGCCATTCATCCCCGAGCTAGGCAGATAAAACCAGCAGAGATGACTGACAGGCCAGACAACAGATAGAGATGACTGACAGGCCAAACAACCGATAGGGAGACGACTGACAGCCCAAACAACAGACAGAGATGACTGACAGCCCAAACAACAGATAGGAGACGACTGACAGCCCAAACAACAGACAGAGATGACTGACAGCCCAAACAACAGATAGTGAGACGACTGACAGCCCAAACAACAGACAGAGATGACTGACAGGCCAAACAACAGACAGAGATGACTGACAGCCCAAACAACAGACAGAGATGACTGACAGCCCAAACAACAGACAGAGATGACTGACAGGCCAAACAACAGACAGAGATGACTGACAGCCCAAACAACAGACAGAGATGACTGACAGCCCAAACAACAGACAGAGATGACTGAAAGCACAAACAACAGACAGAGATGACAGACAGCCCAAACAACAGACAGAGATGACTGAAATATCCACAGTGACTTTAAAATGTTCAGGGGGTTTATATTTTGGTATCTGAGGACTGAAGGCTACAGTAATAACATCGGAGGCCCAAACGCATCTAAAAAAATAATGATCTTGATCACGGGAAGGATGTAGTTGCTGGGTTACTTTGTGACATCACATCCTTTGTGACATCACATACACAAGTGTTTTTTCCCCAGTCATCTTTAGTCCTAAGGCTAGCCGGTCTAGGTGTTGCTATAGCAACCCAAGCTTCGCTCAACGGAAAATATTGAAATATTTATAATTTGATGGATTTCATAAAGTAGCGTCAGAAACTGTTATCAGTCTGTGTGTGTGTGTATAAGTGTGTGTGTGTGTGTGTGCCCAGTGTGTGTGTGTGTGTGCCCAGTGTGTGTGAGTGTGCCCAGTGTGTGTGTGTGCCCAGTGTGTGTATATGTGCCACAGAGCCAGGTCCCAGTACAGTAGCCTCAAGGTAGACCAGAGACTTGGACATCAACTTAGACTCAGGGGTAGACGTAACATAGTAAACAGAAATCTGTCTCGCTCTATTTAGTATGATATGTTACGTACTGTATGGTAGGTAGTGATTTAGTATGATATGTTATCTGTTGTATAGTAGGTATTCATTTAGTACGATATGTTATGGACTGTACGGTAGGTATTCATTTAGTATGATTTGTTATCTGCTATTTAGTAGGTATTCATTTAGAATGATATGATATGGACTGTATGGTAGGTAGTGATTTAGTATGATATGTTATGGACTGTATGGTAGGTATTCATTTAGTATGATATGTTATGTACTGTATAGTAGGTATTCATTTAGTATGATATGTTATGGACTGTATGGTAGGTAGTGATTTAGTATGATATGTTATGTACTGTATGGTAGGTAGTGATTTAGTATGATATGTTACGTACTGTATAGTAGGTATTCATTTAGTATGATATGTTATGTACTGTATAGTAGGTATTCATTTAGAATGATATGTTATGTACTGTATAGTAGGTATTCATTTAGTATGATATGTTATGGACTGTACGGTAGGTAGTGATTTAGTATGATATGTTACGTACTGTATAGTAGGTATTCATTTAGAATGATATGTTATGTACTGTATAGTAGGTATTCATTTAGTATGATATGTTATGTACTGTATAGTAGGTATTCATTTAGAATGATATGTTATGTACTGTATAGTAGGTATTCATTTAGAATGATATGTTATGTACTGTATAGTAGGTATTCATTTAGTATGATATGTTATGGACTGTACGGTAGGTAGTGATTTAGTATGATATGTTACGTACTGTATGGTAGGTAGTGATTTAGTATGATATGTTATCATACTAAATTCCGACTTCAACTGTATCTTGATAGATTATATCAAATATCTTGACCGTATCAATGCATTTGTTACAGGAATAATCCACAACCAGCTCTCACAGTCTCAAATCAGCATTAGACTTCATTCATGTTTCTCCAAACGTCTTTAAATGTGTTTCATGTACTTTTCAGTTTAGGCTTTAATGTTATGTTATGGTCAGGGTTAAGTTTAGGCTTTAATGTTATGTTATGGTCAGGGTTAAGTTTAGGCTTTAATGTTATGTTATGGTCAGGGTTAAGTTTAGGCTTTAATGTTATGTTATGGTCAGGGTTAAGTTAAGGCTTTAATGTTATGTTATGGTCAGGGTTAAGTTTAGGCTTTAATGTTATGTTATGGTCAGGGTTAAGTTTAGGCTTTAATGTTATGTTATGGTCAGGGTTAAGTTTAGGCTTTAATGTTATGTTATGGTCAGGGTTAAGTTTAAGGCTTTAATGTTATGTTATGGTCAGGGTTAAGTTTAGGCTTTAATGTTATGTTATGGTCAGGGTTAAGTTTAGGCTTTAATGTTATGTTATGGTCAGGGTTAAGTTTAGGCTTTAATGAATTGTTATGGTCAGGGTTAAGTTTAGGCTTTAATGTTATGTTATGGTCAGGGTTAAGTTTAGGCTTTAACTCTGAATTGTTATGGTCAGGGTTAAGTTTAGGCTTTAATGTTATGTTATGGTCAGGGTTAAGTTTAGGCTTTAACTCTGAATTGTTATGGTCAGGGTTAAGTTTAGGCTTTAATGTTATGTTATGGTCAGGGTTAAGTTTAGGCTTTAACTCTGAATTGTTATGGTCAGGGTTAAGTTTAGGCTTTAACTCTGAATTGTTATGGTCAGGGTTAAGTTTAGGCTTTAACTCTGAATTGTTATGGTCAGGGTTAAGTTTAGGCTTTAACTCTGAATTGTTATGGTCAGGGTTAAGTTTAGGCTTTAACTCTGAATTGTTATGGTCAGGGTTAAGTTTAGGCTTTAACTCTGAATTGTTATGGTCAGGGTTAAGTTTAGGCTTTAACTCTGAATTGTTATGGTCAGGGTAAGTTTAAGTTTAGGCTTTAACTCTGAATTGTTATGGTCAGGGTTAAGTTTAGGCTTTAACTCTGAATTGTTATGGTCAGGGTTAAGTTTAGGCTTTAACTCTGAATTGTTATGGTCAGGGTTAAGTTTAGGCTTTAACTCTGAATTGTTATGGTCAGGGTTAAGGGTTGAATTGTTATGGTCAGGGTTAAGTTTAGGCTTTAACTCTGAATTGTTATGGTCAGGGTTAAGTTTAGGCTTTAACTCTGAATTGTTATGGTCAGGGTTAAGTTTAGGCTTTAACTCTAATTGTTATGGTCAGGGTTAAGTTTAGGCTTTAACTCTGAATTGTTATGGTCAGGGTTAAGTTTAGGCTTTAACTCTGAATTGTTATGGTCAGGGTTAAGTTTAGGCTTTAACTCTGAATTGTTATGGTCAGGGTTAAGTTTAGGCTTTAACTCTGAATTGTTATGGTCAGGGTTAAGTTTAGGCTTTAACTCTTATTGTGGTCAGGGTTAAGTTTAGGCTTTAACTCTGAATTGTTATGGTCAGGGTTAAGTTTAGGCTTTAACTCTGAATTGTTATGGTCAGGGTTAAGTTTAGGCTTTAACTCTGAATTGTTATGGTCAGGGTTAAGTTTAGGCTTTAACTCTGAATTGTTATGGTCAGGGTTAAGTTTAGGCTTTAACTCTGAATTGTTATGGTCAGGGTTAAGTTTAGGCTTTAACTCTGAATTGTTATGGTCAGGGTTAAGTTTAGGCTTTAACTCTGAATTGTTATGGTCAGGGTTAAGTTTAGGCTTTAAGTGTTATGGTCAGGGTTAAGTTTAGGCTTTAACTCTGAATTGTTATGGTCAGGGTTAAGTTTAGGCTTTAACTCTGAATTGTTAATGGTCAGGGTTAAGTTTAGGCTTTAACTCTGAATTGTTATGGTCAGGGTTAAGTTTAGGCTTTAACTCTGAATTGTTATGGTCAGGGTTAAGTTTAGGCTTTAACTCTGAATTGTTATGGTCAGGGTTAAGTTTAGGCTTTAACTCTGAATTGTTATGGTCAGGGTTAAGTTTAGGCTTTAACTCTGAATTGTTATGGTCAGGGTTAAGTTTAGGCTTTAATGTTATGTTATGGTCAGGGTTAAGTTTAGGCTTTAATGTTATGTTATGGTCAGGGTTAAGTTTAGGCTTTAATGTTATGTTATGGTCAGGGTTAAGTTTAGGCTTTAATGTTATGTTATGGTCAGGGTTAAGTTTAGGCTTTAATGTTATGTTATGGTCAGGGTTAAGTTTAGGCTTTAACTCTGAATTGTTATGGTCAGGGTTAAGTTTAGGCTTTAACTCTGAATTGTTATGGTCAGGGTTAAGTTTAGGCTTTAACTCTGAATTGTTATGGTCAGGGTTAAGTTTAGGCTTTAACTCTGAATTGTTATGGTCAGGGTTAAGTTTAGGCTTTAACTCTGAATTGTTATGGTCAGGGTTAAGTTTAGGCTTTAACTCTGAATTGTTATGGTCAGGGTTAAGTTTAGGCTTTAACTCTGAATTGTTATGGTCAGGGTTAAGTTTAGGCTTTAATGTTATGTTATGGTCAGGGTTAAGTTTAGGCTTTAATGTTATGTTATGGTCAGGGTTAAGTTTAGGCCTTTAATGTTATGTTATGGTCAGGGTTAAGTTTAGGCTTTAACTCTGAATTGTTATGGTCAGGGTTAAGTTTAGGCATGGTCAGGGTTAAGTTTAGGCTTTAACTCTGAATTGTTATGGTCAGGGTTAAGTTTAGGCTTTAACTCTGAATTGTTATGGTCAGGGTTAAGTTTAGGCTTTAACTCTGAATTGTTATGGTCAGGGTTAAGTTTAGGCTTTAACTCTGAATTGTTATGGTCAGGGTTAAGTTTAGGCTTTAATCTTATGTTATGGTCAGGGTTAAGTTTAGGCTTTAATCTGAATTGTTATGGTCAGGGTTAAGTTTAGGCTTTAAGTGTTAGGTCAGGGTTAAGTTTAGGCTTTAACTCTGAATTGTTATGGTCAGGGTTAAGTTTAGGCTTTAACTCTGAATTATTATGGTCAGGGTTAAGTTAAGGCTTTAACTCTGAATTGTTATGGTCAGGGTTAAGTTTAGGCTTTAACTCTGAATTGTTATGGTCAGGGTTAAGTTTAGGCTTTAACTCTGAATTGTTATGGTCAGGGTTAAGTTTAGGCTTTAACTCTGAATTGTTATGGTCAGGGTTAAGTTTAGGCTTTAACTCTGAATTGTTATGGTCAGGGTTAAGTTTAGGCTTTAACTCTGAATTGTTATGGTCAGGGTTAAGTTAAGGCCTTTAACTCTGAATTGTTATGGTCAGGGTTAAGTTTAGGCTTTAACTCTGAATTGTTATGGTCAGGGTTAAGTTTAGGCTTTAACTCTGAATTGTTATGGTCAGGGTTAAGTTTAGGCTTTAACTCTGAATTGTTATGGTCAGGGTTAAGTTTAGGCTTTAACTCTGAATTGTTATGGTCAGGGTTAAGTTTAGGCTTTAATGTTATGTTATGGTCAGGGTTAAGTTTAGGCTTTAACTCTTATGTTATGGTCAGGGTTAAGTTTAGGCCTTTAATGTTATGTTATGGTCAGGGTTAAGTTTAGGCTTTAACTCTGAATTGTTATGGTCAGGGTTAAGTTTAGGCTTTAACTCTGAATTGTTATGGTCAGGGTTAAGTTTAGGCTTTAACTCTGAATTGTTATGGTCAGGGTTAAGTTTAGGCTTTAACTCTGAATTGTTATGGTCAGGGTTAAGTTTAGGCTTTAACTCTGAATTGTTATGGTCAGGGTTAAGTTTAGGCCTTTAATGGTCTGTTATGTTATGGTCAGTTTAGGCTTTAACTCTGAATTGTTATTAGGTTTTTAACTCTGAATTGTTTGTTAGGGTTGGTCAGGGTTAAGTTTAGGCTTTAACTCTGAATTGTTATGGTCAGGGTTAAGTTAAGGCCTTTAACTCTGAATTGTTATGGTCAGGGTTAAGTTTAGGCTTTAACTCTTTGTTATGGTCAGGGTTAAGTTTAGGCTTTAACTCTGAATTGTTATGGTCAGGGTTAAGTTTAGGCTTTAACTCTGAATTGTTATGGTCAGGGTTAAGTTTAGGCTTTAACTCTGAATTGTTATGGTCAGGGTTAAGTTTAGGCTTTAACTCTGAATTGTTATGGTCAGGGTTAAGTTAAGCTTTAACTCTTTAGGTCTTTAACTTTAACTCTGAATTGTTATGGTCAGGGTTAAGTTTAGGCCTTTAACTCTGAATTGTTATGGTCAGGGTTAAGTTTAGGCTTTAACTCTGAATTGTTATGGTCAGGGTTAAGTTTAGGCTTTAACTCTGAATTGTTATGGTCAGGGTTAAGTTTAGGCTTTAACTCTGAATTGTTATGGTCAGGGTTAAGTTAAGGCCTTTAACTCTGAATTATTATGGTCAGGGATAAGTTTAGGCTTTAACTCTGAATTATTATGGTCAGGGTTAAGTTTAGGCTTTAACTCTGAATTATTATGGTCAGGGTTAAGTTTAGTCTGAATTCTTATGGTAAGGGTTAAGGTTTGGGTTAGGCTTTAAAAAATCTAATATAAATAAATAAACAACTTTATATTACTGGATTCAAACTTGCAACCTTTGGGAATTAAGAGACAGGTGGAATTGTTCTTTTCAGACAGAACATTTTAGCTCATCAGATATGGTTTCCCAGAACCGATCTTAAAGGATTTTGGCGAGGATGAAAGACCTACATTACTTTAGAAAGGCCATTCTGGAAAGGGAAAGGCAGATACCGAGTCAGTTGGACAACCGCACACATCAAAGCGCTTATCCACCCTCGGGGTTTTGGCAACTGGGCACATCGGCATCTCACATCCCTCAATGAGCCAATGTTTCGGATGCAATCATCAGCTAAACCAACAGTATCACACAATGTCCATCTCACATCCCTCAATGAGCCAATGTTTCAGATGCAATCATCAGCTAAACCAACAGTATCACACAACGTCCATCTCACATCCCTCAATGAGCCAATGTTTCAGATGCAATCATCAGCTAAACCAACAGTATCACACAACGTCCATCTCACATCCCTCAATGAGCCAATGTTTCAGATTCAATCATCAGCTAAACCAACAGTATCACACAACGTCCATCTCACATCCCTCAATGAGCCAATGTTTCAGATTCAATCATCAGCTAAACCAACAGTATCATACAACGTCCATCTCACAACAGATTGAAATCAAGAGGAGTTTCTTTGCCATCCATGGATTCCCAAATAGGAACGGAGCAATAGACTGCATCCACGTCGCCATTAAAACACCATCCCAAAACGAGTTCAAGTCTGTGAACAGAAAAGGCTTCCACTCTTAAGTGTTCATGTGCAAATCAAATCGAATCAGGTGATAGGTTGCTGACTGTGGTGGTTACGCACAGCTCGTTCATTCTGCAGCACAACCATGTTGGCCGATACGCCTGCAGGAGGGAGCTGTTGAGGACCCAGCCGTGACCCAGTCGTTCAGTCTTTTTGTTCTGTATCTGTGGACGTGACCCAGTCGTTCAGTCTCTGTGGACACGACCCGGTCGTTCAGTCTTTTTGTTCTGTATCTGTGGATGGGACCCAGTCGTTCAGTCTTTTTGTTCTGTATCTGTGGATGCGACCCAGTCATTCAGTCTTTTTGTTCTGTATCTGTGGACCTGACCCAGTCGTTCAGTCTTTTTGTTCTGTATCTATGGATGCGACCCAGTCGTTCGTTCTAAATGTTCCATTGCCGTACTGGCTGGCAACGTTCTTATTTATCCCTTTGCTTTAAGGTGACCACATTTCTGAAATGAAAACCAGGGACATTTCCAGTTCAGCGGTCAATATATCATTAAAATATCCAATGTTATTATCTACGAAAATTAAAAAGTGGGGACAATTTCCAGTTTCATGTATTGAGTCTAAAAGGAACATTGTGATAGACAGAGAAAACAAATATACTACAGAAACACTATAGACAAGACAGAACTGTCCGATCTGAACAGCCATTCAGTGGTCCTGGTAGTCTGGGTTGAACTGATCTGAACAGACATTCAGTGGTCCTGGTAGTCTGGGTAGAACTGATCTGAACAGCCATTCAGTGGTCCTGGTAGTCTGGGTAGAACTGATCTGAACAGCCATTCAGTGGTCCTGTAGTCTGGGTAGAACTGATCTGAACAGCCATTCAGTGGTCCTGGTAGTCTGGGTAGAACTGATCTGAACAGCCATTCAGTGGTCCTGGTAGTCTGGGTAGAACTGATCTGAACAGCCATTCAGTGGTCCTGGTAGTCTCGGTAGAACTGATCTGAACAGCCAATCAGTGGTCCTGGTAGTCTCGGTAGAACTGATCTGAACAGCCATTCAGTGGTCCTGGTAGTCTGGGTAGAACTGATCTGAACAGACAATCAGTGGTCCTGGTAGTCTGCGTAGAACTGATCTGAACAGCCATTCAGTGGTCCTGGTAGTCTCGGTAGAACTGATCTGAACAGCCAATCAGTGGTCCTGCTAGTCTGGGTAGAACTGATCTGAACAGACATTCAGTGGTCCTGCTAGTCTGGGTAGAACTGATCTGAACAGACAATCAGTGGTCCTGGTAGTCTGAGTAGAACTGATCTGAACAGCCATTCAGTGGTCCTGGTAGTCTCGGTAGAACTGATCTGAACAGCCAATCAGTGGTCCTGGTAGTCTGGGTTGAACTGATCTGAACAGACATTAAGTGGTCCTGGTAGTCTGGGTAGAACTGATCTGAACAGCCATTCAGTGGTCCTGGTAGTCTGAGTAGAACTGATCTGAACAGCCATTCAGTGGTCCTGCTAGTCTCGGTAGAACTGATCTGAACAGCCAATCAGTGGTCCTGGTAGTCTGGGTTGAACTGATCTGAACAGACATTAAATGGTCCTGGTAGTCTGGGTAGAACTGATCTGAACAGCCATTCAGTGGTCCTGGTAGTCTGGGTAGAACTGATCTGAACAGCCATTCAGTGGTCCTGGTAGTCTCGGTAGAACTGATCTGAACAGCCATTCAGTGGTCCTGGTAGTCTCGGTAGAACTGATCTGAACAGCCATTCAGTGGTCCTGGTAGTCTGGGTAGAACTGATCTGAACAGCCATTCAGTGGTCCTGGTAGTCTGGGTAGAACTGATCTGAACAGCCATTCAGTGGTCCTGCTAGTCTGGGTAGAACTGATCTGAACAGCCATTCAGTGGTCCTGGTAGTCTGGGTAGAACATATCTGAACAGCCATTCAGTGGTCCTGGTAGTCTTGGTAGAACTGATCTGAACAGCCATTCAGTGGTCCTGGTAGTCTGGGTAGAACTGATCTGAACAGCCATTCAGTGGTCCTGGTAGTCTGGGTAGAACTGATCTGAACAGCCATTCAGTGGTCCTGGTAGTCTGGGTAGAACTGATCTGAACAGCCATTCAGTGGTCCTGGTAGTCTGGGTAGAACTGATCTGAACAGACATTCAGTGGTCCTGGTAGTCTGGGTAGAACTGATCTGAACAGCCATTCAGTGGTCCTGGTAGTCTGGGTAGAACTGATCTGAACAGCCATTCAGTGGTCCTGGTAGTCTGGGTAGAACTGATCTGAACAGCCAATCAGTGGTCCTGGTAGTCTGGGTAGAACTTATCTGAACAGCCAATCAGTGGTCCTGGTAGTCTGGGTAGAATAGGAGCAGAATAGAACATGAAACAAAAAAAATTAAAAACAAGAGACAATAGTCTATGTGAAATACTTATCATAAAAAAGATGATGAGATTGGTAACTACATAATATACTTATATCAACCTAATCTGTATATTTCTCAGAAGAAAATATTTTATTCAGGTTTGCTGTCTTTGGCCAGCTTCTCCATGAACTCCTGGCCCCAGGGAGGTTGACGTTTGTCTTCACAATAAGCATGGCCTTCATGGTAGGAACCTATTTCTTGCTGCTGTCCATATATATCATTCATTTGGGAGAACACTCTCTCGACTGGTGCATTACTTCCAGGCAAGCACACGACAACAGATGCTAATCTAGCCAGGTTAGAGTGTGTGGGATGTCGTTCTCTTTGAAGTGGGTAACCACCGTGCTCCATCTCTGACTAAACAATGTCTCAGATGTTTTCCATTCTTCAAGCGATCCCCCCTGTAGGAACTTTTGCAGGCCAGTAACCTCGTCACACAATGCATCCTCATTGATGGTCACATTGGGGCATTGTTTCCTGCAGTGTGGCTGCTGCCTTCTGGATCTCTTCACGCTGAGGTTGCCTTTTTAAAAGGAGACAATGTACATGTTTTAGATTGTCTGTGTGCTTTCCCCAATGCCTGCAGTTCACAGCCGTCGTGAAGAACGATTGGGATGTTTTGAGAAAGCTCTCTTTAGACATGTCTCCATTGTCCTCTAGTTCTCTCAGAAGTCCTCTGACCAAAAAAACGGAATGAAGTTGTCTTACAGTCAATTTTACCCCAACGTTTCTCAGAATTGCAGCTGACTCCACAGCACAGTGGTCCTGGCCTCCGAGCATCTTGATCGTGTCACTGAATACGGTCAAGTTTCCAGGGACAAAGTCCAGCCAAAGTTCAGTCAGTGGATCTTCGAACATTGTTCGCAGGACAACAGGGCATTTGTCTTTAGAAAGAAAAAAGGATTTCAATGGCACCTTTTCAGCACTCTTTCTAGAGCAGGAAGCAGGGAGCAGGGAGCAGGAAGCAGGGAGCAGGGAGCAGGGAGCAGGGAGCAGGGAGCAGGAAGCAGGAAGCAGGGAGCAGGGAGCAGGGAGCAGGAGCAGGAAGCAGGGAGCAGGGAGCAGGAAGCAGGGAGCAGGGAGCAGGGAGCAGGAAGCAGGGAGCAGGAAGCAGGGAGCAGGGGCAGGGAGCAGGAAGCAGGAAGCAGGGAGCAGGGGCAAGCAGGGAGCAGGAAGCAGGAAGCAGGAAGCAGGGAGCAGGGAGCAGGGAGCAGGAAGCAGGAAGCAGGGAGCAGGGAGCAGGGAGCAGGAGCAGGGAGCAGGAAGCAGGAAGCAGGGAGCAGGGGCAGGGAGCAGGAAGCAGGGGCAGGGAGCAGGGAGCAGGGAGCAGGAAGCAGGGAGCAGGGAGCAGGAAGCAGGAAGCAGGGAGCAGGGAGCAGGGAGCAGGGAGCAGGAAGCAGGGAGCAGGGAGCAGGAAGCAGGGAGCAGGGAGCAGGGAGCAGGGAGCAGGAAGCAGGGAGCAGGGAGCAGGGAGCAGGAGGCAGGGACACCCAGCAAACATTTCTGTGTCCTAAAATGTTATGGTACTCCTGGCCAACAAACTCACAAAAGCCCTTCATTCTTTCTACTCTGACGGTGAAAATATGAAAATATCTTTGTGAGCAGGTACTCAACATCAAGGGGAATCATATCCAAAGCTGTTCTGGCTGTGTTATGAATGATGTGGGCAGGACAACCTAAGCCAATCACCTCCCGCTTCAGAGCATTTTTAACTTTGGTATGGACATTGACCCTCCCCAGCCTATTCAGTCCTCCAAAGTTGGTATTTGTGTTGTTGGCAGAGAATGACACGACTTTGTTTTGGAGGTTAGATTTTTGGATGACCACCAGGACCTCAGCTGCCATCTCCTCTGCTGTTTCTCCTTTCCATTCAACAAAAAGAAAATCAAGGCGTTTTGTTTCCACAGATGTCCTGCCATCATATGTCTGACTACTATTGGCAACAGCTTTACATGTCCATGATTGGACACATCAATGGACAGGGACACAAATTCAACCTGGACTAGGTCCTGTGTTACCAAAGTAGTTACCCGTGGTGCTAACACACTACTCACTATGGCTTCACATTTTGTCCTAGCACGTGGTGCTAACACGCTACTCACTATGGCTTCACAGTGTGTCCTAGCATGTGGTGCTAACACGATACTCACTATGGCTTCACATTGTGTCCTAGCACGTGGTGCTAACACGCTACTCACTATGGCTTCACAGTGTGTCCTAGCACGTGGTGCTAACACGCTACTCACTATGGCTTCAGAGTGTGTCCTAGCACGTGGTGCTAACACGCTACTCACTATGGCTTCAGTGTGTCCTAGCACGTGGTGCTAACACGCTACTCACTATGGCTTCACAGTGTGTCCTAGCACGTGGTGCTAACACGCTACTCACTATGGCTTCAGAGTGTGTCCTAGCACGTGGTGCTAACACGCTACTCACTATGGCTTCACAGTGTGTCCTAGCACGTGGTGCTAACACGTTACTCACTATGGCTTCACAGTGTGTCCTAGCACGTGGTGCTAACACGCTACTCACTATGGCTTCACATTGTGTCCTAGCACGTGGTGCTAACACGTTACGTGGTGCTAACACGTTTGTCCTAGGGGGTTTGCCTGCCAAATAAGTTATGTTATAGTCACAGACATGATTCAAACAGTTTTAGAAACTTCAGGGTGGTTTCTATCCAATACTAATAATAATATGCATATATTAGCATCTGGGACTGAGTAGGAGGCAGTTTACTCTGGGCACGCTTTTCATCCAAACGTGAAAATGCTGCCCCCTATCCTAGAGAAGTTTTAAGCTGTTTTCTAGTGACATTTATTTGGACACGTCAATAACAATGAGCTAATGATGCGCGATTTCCACCTGGAGAAGAAAATGTCCTCTCTCGCCAGGACACTGTTGTTCAGAGGAGCTAGCCAACAACACAGCTAACACAACCACTTCAAACTGAAGCTGGACACTGTTGTTCAGAGGAGCTAGCCAACAACACAGCTAACACAACCACTTCAAACTGAAGCTGGACACTGTTGTTCAGAGGAGCTAGCCAACAACACAGCTAACACAACCACTTCAAACTGAAGCTGGACACTGTTGTTCAGAGGAGCTAGCCAACAACACAGCTAACACAATCACTTCAAACTGAAGCTGGACACTGTTGTTCAGAGGAGCTAACCAACAACACAGCTAACACAACCACTTCAAACTGAAGCTGGACACTGTTGTTCAGAGGAGCTAGCCAACAACACAGCTAACACACTCACTTCAAACTGAAGCTGGACACTGTTGTTCAGAGGAGCTAGCCAACAACACAGCTAACACACTCACTTCAAACTGAAGCTGGACACTGTTGTTCAGAGGAGCTAGCCAACAACACAGCTAACACACTCACTTCAAACTGAAGCTGGACACTGTTGTTCAAACTAACCAACAACACAGCTAACACAACCACTTCAAACTGAAGCTGGACACTGTTGTTCAGAGGAGCTAGCCAACAACACAGCTAACACAATCACTTCAAACTGAAGCTGGACACTGTTGTTCAGAGGAGCTAGCCAACAACACAGCTAACACAATCACTTCAAACTGAAGCTGGACACTGTTGTTCAGAGGAGCTAACCAACAACACAGCTAACACAATCACTTCAAACTGAAGCTGGACACTGTTGTTCAGAGGAGCTAGCCAACAACACAGCTAACACAATCACTTCAAACTGAAGCTGGACACTGTTGTTCAGAGGAGCTAGCCAACAACACAGCTAACACAATCACTTCAAACTGAAGCTGGACACTGTTGTTCAGAGGAGCTAGCCAACAACACAGCTAACACAATCACTTCAAACTGAAGCTGGACACTGTTGTTCAGAGGAGCTAGCCAACAACACAGCTAACACAATCACTTCAAACTGAAGCTGGACACTGTTGTTCAGAGGAGCTAGCCAACAACACAGCTAACACAACCACTTCAATCTGAAGCTGGACACTGTTGTTCAGAGGAGCTAGCCAACAACACAGCTAACACAACCACTTCAAACTGAAGCTGGACACTGTTGTTCAGAGGAGCTAGCCAACAACACAGCTAACACAATCACTTCAAACTGAAGCTGGACATTGTTGTCCAAAGGAGCTAGCCAACAACACAGTTAACACAATCACTTCAAACTGAAGCTGGACACTGTTGTTCAGAGGAGCTAGCCAACAACACAGCTAACACAATCACTTCAAACTGAAGCTGGACACTGTTGTCCAGAGGAGCTAGCCAACAACACAGCTAACACAATCACTTCAAACTGAAGCTGGACACTGTTGTTCAGAGGAGCTAGCCAACAACACAGCTAACACAATCACTTCAATCTGAAGCTGGACACTGTTGTTCAGAGGAGCTAGCCAACAACACAGCTAACACAATCACTTCAAACTGAAGCTGGACACTGTTGTTCAGAGGAGCTAGCCAACAACACAGCTAACACAATCACTTCAAACTGAAGCTGGACACTGTTGTTCAGAGGAGCTAGCCAACAACACAGCTAACACAATCACTTCAATCTGAAGCTGGACACTGTTGTTCAGAGGAGCTAGCCAACAACACAGCTAACACAATCACTTCAAACTGAAGCAGGACACTGTTGTTCAGAGGAGCTAGCCAACAACACAGCTAACACAATCACTTCAAACTGAAGCTGGACACTGTTGTTCAGAGGAGCTAGCCAACAACACAGCTAACACAATCACTTCAATCTGAAGCAGGACACTGTTGTTCAGAGGAGCTAGCCAACAACACAGCTAACACAACCACTTCAAACTGAAGCTGGACACTGTTGTTCAGAGGAGCTAGCCAACAACACAGCTAACACAATCACTTCAAACTGAAGCAGGACACTGTTGTTCAGAGGAGCTAACCAACAACACAGCTAACACAATCACTTCAAACTGAAGCTGGACACTGTTGTTCAGAGGAGCTAGCCAACAACACAGCTAACACAATCACTTCAAACTGAAGCAGGACACTGTTGTTCAGAGGAGCTAGCCAACAACACAGCTAACACAATCACTTCAAACTGAAGCTGGACCCTGTTGTTCAGAGGAGCTAGCCAACAACACAGCTAACACAATCACTGTTGTTCAGAGGAGCTAGCCAACAACACAGCTAACACAATCACTTCAAACTGAAGCTGGAAAGACTACAAACTAGCTGCATTTGAACTTTTTCAGTTTACATTTATTTATATATCCATACAAATGCCAGCTGATTTATGATTTAGACTGGATGAGAAACGCTGCCTGTCTGTCTGTCTCATCCCGACTCCGACATGTTCATTACTACGGGACAGTTGGAGATTGAATTTGAATATTGAATCAATATTGCAAATGTTAGAACGACAGACAAGGTTTATATAAATCTCTGCTGTTGAAAACTAATTGTTTGTCTAAAAGAAATGTGGGATAATGTCTAGATGCTTTTTATAGTGGAGATCAAGTTTATAAATTGCCTGGCTGGGCTGATGAGACAGTGGATAGGGCTGATGAGACAGTGGATAGGGCTGATGAGACAGTGGACTGGGCTGATGAGACAGTGGATAGGGCTGATGAGACAGTGGATTGGGCTGATGAGACAGTGGATAGGGCTGATGAGACAGTGGACTGGGCTGATGAGACAGTGGACTGGGCTGATGAGACAGTGGACTGGGCTGATGAGACAGTGGATAGGGCTGATGAGACAGTGGATAGGGCTGATGAGACAGTGGATTGGGCTGATGAGACAGTGGATAGGGCTGATGAGACAGTGGATAGGGCTGATGAGACAGTGTATTGCAGCAGTCAGATGGAACAGAGTAAATAGGCATTTTAACGTCATAGACTTAGCCAGTGGTAACTTGTGGAATAGACACCGGCTGGAATGCGGTTTTAACCAATCAGCATTCAGGATTAGAACCACCCGTTGTATAACAATGGTTATCTCCTACCAGTGTGAGTATGACGCTCGTAGGACTGTTTGATACATCCCACTTCTTCTATGTGTACAAACATTTTAGATTCCGTTCGTAAGTACTATTTTATATAGGCCCCAGACAATCTCTGGTCTGGATGGTAATTACTGTCTCAGACCAAGGCAGTCACTATCGATTTCCCTGCACTTTATATCCTGGCTCTGGGAAATTAATGTTGACATACACTGTACCTCATTAGTTATTCATCTGGCAGATGAGGAGCTAGAACAAGGGTAGTGGTTAGAGTGTAGAGGCGGCAGGGTAGCCTAGTGGTTAGAGTGTAGAGGTGGCAGGGTAGCCTAGTGGTTAGAGCGTTGGACTAGTAACTGGAAGGTTGCAAGTTCAAATCCCCGAACTGACAAGGTACAAATCTGTGGTTCTACCCCTGAACAGGCAGTTAACCCGCTGTTCCTAGGCCGTCATTGAAAATAAGAATTTGTTCTTAACTGACTTGCCTAGTTAAATAAAGGTAAAATATATATATATATATATATCTGATTCATGTTGCCTCTATCTGTAATGAGGGCAGAGGCCTTTTAACCTTGGTGCTCAGTTGGTATGTAGCTTGCAACGCCAGGATAAAGGTTTTGATTCTCGCTGGGGCCCGTGAGTTAAAAAATAAATAATTTGAACACACCTACTCATTTGTCTTTATTTGTACTATTTTCTACATTGTAAAATAATAGTGAAGACATCAAAACTATGAAATAACACATGTGGAATCATGTAGTAACCAAAAAGTATATATTTCGGATTCTTCAAAGTAGCCACCCTTTGTCTTGATGACAGCTTTGCACACTCTTGGCATTCTCTCAACCAGCTTCATGAGGTAGTCACTTGGAATGTATTTCAATTAACATGTGTGCCTTGTTAAAAGTACATTTGTAGAAATTTCTTTCTTTCTTAATGCGTTTGAGCCAATCAGTTGTGTTGCGACAAGGTATAATTGAAATAATCTGTCTGTAAATAATTGTTGGAAAAATGACTTGTGTCAAGCACAAAGTAGATGTCCTCACCGACTTGCCAAAACTATAGTTTGTTAACAAGACATTTGCGGAGTGGTTGAAAAACAACTTTTAATGACTCCAACCTAAGTGTATGTTAACTTCTGACTTCAACTGTATATATATATATATATATTATTTTTTTGCATTTTCCAATTAAGAACGTTCAAAACAAAATGATAAGATAATAGGCAACATTATAACAAAGCAACAGTGACCTTTAAAAGACAACAGTCAAGAATGTAAATTCAATACAACAACAACAACAATATTTAACAAAAAAAACAGAAATAATAAATTATAATCATATTTTTTTAAAGTAATGAGACATTGGATTATGTGGTCACCTGCCGTAGGCTACATATTATACATTAAGTGTGAAACATGAGGATTATACAGAGATGCAATCAATGTGATGTGAGGGGAGATTCTCCATGTCAATGTGATGTGAGGGGAGATTCTCCATGTCAATGTGATGTGAGGGGAGATTCTCCATGTCAATGTGAGGGGAGATTCTCCATGTCAATGTGATGTGGGGGGAGATTCTCCATGTCAATGTGATGTGAGGAGACTCTCCATGTCAATGTGATGTGAGGGAGACTCTCCATGTCAATGTGATGTGAGGGGAGATTCTCCATGTCAATGTGATGTGAGGGGAGATTCTCCATGTCAATGTGATGTGGGGAGATTCTCCATGTCAATGTGATGTGAGGGGAGATTCTCCATGTCAATGTGATGTGAGGGGAGATTCTCCATGTCAATGTGATGTGAGGAGATTCTCCATGTCAATGTGATGTGAGGGGAGATTCTCCATGTCAATGTGATGTGAGGGGAGATTCTCCATGTCAATGTGATGTGATGGGGAGATTCTCCATGTCAATGTGATGTGAGGGGAGACTCTCCATGTCAATGTGATGTGAGGAGATTCTCCATGTCAATGATTCTCCATGATGTGAGGGGAGATTCTCCATGTCAATGTGATGTGAGGGGAGATTCTCCATGTCAATGTGATGTGAGGGGAGATTCTCCATGTCAATGTGATGTGAGGGGAGACTCTCCATGTCAATGTGATGTGAGGAGATTCTCCATGTCAATGTGATCCATGATGTGGGGAGACTCTCCATGTCAATGTGATGTGAGGGGAGATTCTCCATGTCAATGTGATGTGAGGAGATTCTCCATGTCAATGTGATGTGGGGAGACTCAATGTGATGTGAGGGGAGATTCTCCATGTCAATGTGATGTGAGGGGAGACTCTCCATGTCAATGTGATGTGAGGGGAGATTCTCCATGTCAATGTGATGTGAGGGGAGACTCTCCATGTCAATGTGATGTGAGGAGATTCTCCATGTCAATGTGATGTGAGGGAGACTCTCCATGTCAATGTGATGTGAGGGGAGATTCTCCATGTCAATGTGATGTGAGGGGAGATTCTCCATGTCAATGTGATGTGAGGGGAGATTCTCCATGTCAATGTGATGTGAGGGAGATTCTCCATGTCAATGAGGGGAGATTCTCCATGTCAATGTGAGGGGAGATTCTCCATGTCATGTGATGTGAGGAGATTCTCCATGTCAATGTGATGTGAGGAGACTCTCCATGTCAATGTGATGTGGGGAGATTCTCCATGTCAATGTGATGATGGAGATTCTCCATGTCAATGTGGAGGAGATTCTCCATGTCAATGTGATTCTCCATGTCAATGTGATGTGGGAGATTCTCCATGTCAATGTGATGTGAGGGGAGATTCTCCATGTCAATGTGATGTGAGGGGAGATTCTCCATGTCAATGTGATGTGAGGGGAGATTCTCCATGTCAATGTGATGTGAGGGGAGATTCTCCATGTCAATGTGATGTGAGGGGAGATTCTCCATGTCAATGTGATGAGGGAGATTCTCCATGTCAATGTGAGGAGATTCTCCATGTCAATGTGATGTGAGGGGAGATTCTCCATGTCAATGTGATGTGAGGGGAGATTCTCCATATCAATGTGATGTGGGGAGATTCTCCATGTCAATGTGAGGGGAGATTCTCCATGTCAATGTGATGTGAGGGAGGATGTGATTCTCCATGTCAATGTGATGTGAGGGGAGATTCTCCATGTCAATGTGATGTGAGGGGAGATTCTCCATGTCAATGATTCTCCATGTCAATGTGATGTGGGAGATTCTCCATGTCAATGTGATGTGAGGGGAGACTCTCCATGTCAATGTGATGGAGGGGAGATTCTCCATGTCAATGTGATGTGGGGAGATTCTCCATGTCAATGTGATGTGAGGGGAGATTCTCCATGTCAATGTGATGTGAGGGGAGATTCTCCATGTCAATGAGGAGATTCTCCATGATGTGATGTGGGAGACTCTCCATGTCAATGTGATGTGAGGGGAGATTCTCCATGTCAATGTGATGTGAGGGGAGATTCTCCATATCAATGTGATGTGAGGGGAGATTCTCCATATCAATGTGATGAGATTCTCCATGATGTGATGGGAGATTCTCCATATCAATGTGATGTGAGGGGAGATTCTCCATATCAATGTGATGTGAGGGGAGATTCTCCATGTCAATGTGATGTGGGAGATTCTCCATATCATGTGATGTGAGGGGAGATTCTTCTTATCAATGTGAGGGGAAATTCTCCATGTCAATGTGATGTGAGGGGAGATTCTCCATGTCAATGTGAGGAGATTCTCCATATCAATGTGAGGGGAGATTCTCCATGTCAATGTGACGTGAGGGGAGACTCTCCATATCAATGTGATGTGAGGGGAGACTCTCCATATCAATGTGTGGGGAGTGATGAGGAGATTCTCCATGTCAATGTGAGGGGAGATTCTCCATGTCAATGTGATGTGAGGGGAGATTCTCCATGTCAATGTGAGGGGAGATTCTCCATGTCAATGTGATGTGAGGGGAGACTCTCCATGTCAATGTGATGTGAGGGGAGACTCTCCATATCAATGTGATGTGAGGGGAGATTCTCCATATCAATGTGATGTGAGGGGAGATCTCTCCATATCAATGTGAGGGGAGATTCTCCATGTCAATGTGACGTGAGGGGAGACTCTCCATATCAATGTGATGTGAGGAGACTCTCCATATCAATGTGATGTGAGGGAGATTCTCCATGTCAATGTGATGTGATGGGAGATTCTCCATGTCAATGTGAGGGGAGATTCTCCATGTCAAATGTGAGGGGAGATTCTCCATGTCAATGTGATGTGAGGGGAGATTCTCTCCATGTCAATGTGATGTGAGGGGAGACTCTCCATATCAATGTGTGTGGGGAGACTCTCCATATCAATGTGATTCTCCATGTGATGTGGGAGATTCTCCATGTCAATGTGAGGGGAGATTCTCCATGTCAATGTGTGAGGGGAGATTCTCCATGTCAATGTGATGTGGGGAGATTCTCCATGTCAATGTGATGTGAGGGAGATTCTCCATATCAATGTGAGGGGAGATTCTCCATGTCAATGTGATGTGGGGAGATTCTCCATGTCAATGTGATGTGGGGAGATTCTCCATATCAATGTGATGTGGGAGATTCTCCATGTCAATGTGATCAATGTGGGAGATTCTCCATGTCAATGTGATGTGATGTGGGGAGATTCTCCATATCAATGTGATGTGGGAGATTCTCCATATCAATGTGAGGGGAGATTCTCCATATCAATGTGAGGGGAGATTCTCCATATCAATGTGAGGAGATTCTCCATATCAATGTGAGGAGATTCTCCATGTCAATGTGAGGGGAGATTCTCCATGTCAATGTGAGGGGAGATTCTCCATATCAATGTGAGGGGAGATTCTCCATATCAATGTGAGGGGAGATTCTCCGTATCAATGTGAGGGGAGATTCTCCATATCAATGGTATGTGAGGGGAGATTCTCCATATCAATGTGATGTGAGGGGAGATTCTCCATATAATCAATTAAAGGTTGACAAATCCTGTAAAATGTCTCTAATTTCTTCCTCAAGCTGTAAGTAATGTTCTCCAGCGGGATACAATTATCCACTTCCCATAACCACATTGCAACTGGCAGGGAGGGAATCCGATTTCCATTTCAAGGCAATACATTTTCTTGGCAATCGCTAGCAATATTTCTGTTAGCTTTTATAGTACGGCTTTGCCTTAGATTAGAATTAGTACCCGGTAGACAGGCCTCCTGGTCTAAAGGGAATGCAGCCTCATGAATTGAGGATAAGGTATCTCAAACCCACTTTGCCAGAAACCGTGTAGTTTTGAACACTTGCCAAGTGGAATGGAGGAATGTTCCTTCATCTGAGCCACGTCTAAAACACAGGGAGGAGATATCAGGGATGGACTGCAGTCTAGTTTCGTCATCTGAGCCACATCTAAAACACAGGGAGGAGATATCTGGGTTGAACTGCGGTCTAGTTCCTTCATCTGAGACACATCTAAAACACAGGGAGGAGATTCATCTGAGTTCCTTCATCTGAGACACATCTAAAACACGGGCAGGAGATATCAGGGTTGAACTGCGGTCTAGTTTCGTCATCTGAGCCACATCTAAAACACAGGGAGGAGATATCAGGGTTGAACTGCGGTCTAGTTTCGTCATCTGAGCCACATCTAAAACACAGGGAGGAGATATCAGGGTTGAACTGCGGTCTAGTTTCGTCATCTGAGCCACATCTAAAACACAGGGAGGAGATATCAGGGTTGAACTGCGGTCTAGTTTCGTCATCTGAGCCACATCTAAAACACAGGGATGTGCGGGTCATCTGAGCCACATCTCAGGGTTATATGATGTAGTGGTGGGTTATATGATGTAGTGGTGGGTTATATGATGTGTCTGTAGTGGTGGGTTATATGATGTAGTGGTGGGTATATGATGTGTCTGTAGTGGTGGGTTATATGATGTAGTGGTGGGTTATATGATGTGTCTGTATGTGGTGGGTTATATGATGTGTCTGTAGTGGTGGGTTATATGATGTGTCTGTAGTGGTGGGTTATATGATGTAGTGGTGGGTTATATGATGAGTCTGTAGTGGTGGGTTATATGATGTAGTGGTGTGGTTATATGATGTAGTGGTGGGTTATATGATGTGTCTGTAGTGGTGGGTTATATGATGTAGTGGTGGGTTATATGATGTCTGTAGTGGTGGGTTATATGATAGTGTAGTGGTGGGTTATATGATGTAGTGGTGGGTTATATGATGTGTCTGTAGTGGTGGGTTATATGATGTAGTGGTGGGTTATATGATGGTGGTGGGTTATATGATGTTATATGAGTGGTGGGTTATATGATGTGTCTGTAGTGGTGGGTTATATGGTGTATGTGGTGGGTTATATGATGTGTTATATGATGTAGTGGTGGGTTTATATGATGTAGTGGTGGGTTATATGATGTAGTGGTGGGTTATATGATGTAGTGGTGGGTTATATTATATGTGTCTGTAGTGGTGGGTTATATCATGTGTCTGTTATAGTGTAGTGGGTTATATGATGTGTCTGTAGTGGTGGGTTATATGATGTAATGGTGGGTTATATGATGTGTCTGTAGTGGTGGGTTATATGATGATGTAGTGGTGGGTTATATGATGTAGTGGTGGGTTATATGATGTAGTGGTGGGTTATATGTGGTGGGTTATATGATGTAGTGGTGGGTTATATGATGTAGTGGTGGGTTATATGATGTAGTGGTGGGTTATATGATGTGTCTGTAGTGGTGGGTTATATGATGTAGTGGTGGGTGATGGTTATATGGGTTATATGATGTAGTGGTGGGTATATGATGTGTCTGTAGTGGTGGGTTATATGATGTAGTGGTGGGTTATATGATGTGTCTTTAGTGGTGGGTTATATGATGTGTGTAGTGGGTTATAGTGGTGGGTTATATGATGTAGTGGTGGGTTATATTATGTAGTGGTGGGTTATATGATGTAGTGGTGGGTTTATATGTGTCTGTGTGTCTTTAGTGGTGGGTTATATGATGTGTCTGTAGTGGTGGGTTATATGATGTGTCTGTAGTGGTGGGTTATATGATGTGTATGTAGTAGTGGGTTATATGATGTAGTGGTGGGTTATATGATGTAGTGGTGGGTTATATGATGTGTTTGTAGTGGTGGGTTATATGATGTGTCTGTAGTGGGTTTATAGTGGTAGGTTATATGATGTGTCTGTAGTGGTGGGTTATATATGTCTGTAGTGGTGGGTTATATGATGTAGTGGTGGGTTATATGATGTAGTGGTGGGTTATATGATGTAGTGGTGGGTTATATGATGCAGTGGTGGGTTATATGATGTGTGGTGGGTTATATGATGTAGTGGTGGGTTATATGATGTAGTGGTGGGTTATATGATGTGTGTCTGTAGTGGTGGGTTATATATGTGTAGTGGGTTATATGATGTGTCTGTAGTGGTGGGTTATATGATGTAGTGGTGGGTTTATGATGTCTGTAGTGGTGGGTTATATGTAGTGGTGGGTTATATGATGTAGTGGTGGTTATATATATATGTTATATGTCTGTAGTGGTGGGTTATATATGATGTGTCTGTAGTGGTGGGTTATATGATGTCTGTAGTGGTGGGTTATATGATGTAGTGGTGGGTATATATGATGTAGTGTAGTGGTGGGTTATATGATGTAGTGGTGGGTTATATGATGTAGTGGTGGGTTATATGATGTGTCTGTAGTGGTGGGTTATATGATGTGTCTGTAGTGGTGGGTTATATGATGTAGTGGTGGGTTATATGATGTAGTGGTGGGTTATATGATGTGTCTGTAGTGCTGTGTTATATGATGTAGTGGTGGGTTATATGATGTGTCTAGTGGTAGTTATGGTAGTGGTTATATGATATGTCTGTAGTGGTGGGTTATATGATGTAGTGGTGGGTTATATGATAGTGGTGGGTTATATGATGTAGTGGTGGGTTATATGATGTGTCTGTAGTGGTGGGTTATATGATGTGTAGTGGTGGGTTATATGATGTGTCTGTAGTGGTGGGTTAGTGGTATGATAGTAGTGGTGGGTTATATGATGTGTCTGTAGTGGTGGGTTATATGATGTAGTGGTGGGTTATGATGGTGTAGTGGTGGGTTATATAATGTAGTGGTGGGTTATATGATGTAGTGGTGGGTTATATGTGGTGGTGGGTTATATTATGTGTCTATAGTTGTGGGTTATATGATGTAGAGGTGGGTTATATGATGTGTCTGTAGTGGTGGGTTATATGGTGTAGTGGTGGGTTATATGATGTGTCTGTAGTGGTGGGTTATATGATATAGTGGAGGGTTATATGATGTAGTGGTGGGTTATATGATGTAGTGGTGGGTTATATGATGTAGTGGTGGGTTATATGATGTGTCTGTAGTGGTGGGTTATATGATGTGTCTGTAGTGGTGGGTTATATGATGTAGTGGTGGGTTATATGATGTGTCTGTAGTGGTGGGTTATATGATGTAGTGGTGGGTTATATGATGTAGTGGTGGGTTATATGATGTGTCTGTAGTGGTGGGTTATATGATGTAGTCTGTAGTGGTGGGTTATATGATGTAGTGGTGAGTTATATGATGTGTCTGTAAGTATATGTGGGTTATGATGTGGTGGGTGGTTATATGTCTGTAGTGGTGGGTTATATGATGTAGTGGTGGGTTTTATGATGTGTCTGTAGTGGTGGGTTATATGATGTAGTGGTGGGATATATGATGTAGTGGTGGGTGGTGGGTTTATATGATGTGTAGTGGTGGGTTATATGATGTGTCTGTAGTGGTGGGTTATATGATGTAGTGGTGGGTTATATGATGTAGTGGTGGGTTATATGATGTGTCTGTAGTGGTGGGTTATATGATGTAGTGGTGGGTTATATGATGTAGTGGTTGGTTATATGATATAGTGGTGGGTTATATTATGTGTCTGTAGTGGTGAGTTATTTGATGTGTCTGTAGTGGTGGGTTATATGATGTAGTGGTGGGTTATATGATGTAGTGGTGGGTGATATGATGCATCTGTAGTGGTGGGTTTATATATGAGTGTGGGTGATGTAGTGGTGGGTTATATGATGTAGTGGTGGGTTATATGATGTGTCTGTAGTGGTGGGTTATATGATGTAGTGGTGGGATATATGATGTAGTGGTGGGTTATGTAGTGGTGGGTTATATGATGTGTCTGTAGTGGTGGGTTATATGTTATATGATGTCTGTAGTGGTGGGTTATATGATGTGGTGGGTTATATCTGTAGTGGTGGGTTATATGATGTGTTATCTGTAGTGGTGGGTTATATGATGTGTCTGTGATGTAGTGGTGGGTTATATGATAGTGGTCTGTAGTGGTGGGTTATATGATGTAGTGGTGGGTTATATGAGTGTGTCTGTAGTGGTGGGTGATATGATGTAGTGGTGGGTTATATGATGTAGTGTCTGTAGTGGTTATATGATGTGTCTGTAGTGGTGGGTTATATGATGTGTCTGTAGTGGTATATGATATGATGTGTCTGTAGTGGTGGGTTATATGATGTAGTCTGTGGGTTATATGATGTGTCTGTAGTGGTGGGTTATATGATGATGTAGTGGTGGGTTATATGATGTGTCTGTAGTGGTGGGTTATATGATGTGTCTGTAGTGGTGGGTTATATGATGTAGTGGTGGGTTATATGATGTGTCTGTAGTGGTGGGTTATATGATGTGTCTGTAGTGGTGGGTTATATGATGTAGTGGTGGGTTATATGATGTAGTGGTGGGTTATATGATGTAGTGGTGGGTTATATGATGATGTCTGTAGTGGTGGGTTATATATGATGTGTCTGTAGTGGTGGGTTATATGATGTGTCTGTAGTGGTGGGTTATATGATGTAGTGGTGGGTTATATGATGTGTCTGTAGTGGTGGGTTATATGATGTCTGTAGTGGTGGGTCTATATGATGTGTCTGGTGGGTTATATGATGTCTGTAGTGGGTTATATGATGTGTCTGGGTATGTGGTGGGTTATATGATGTAGTGGTGGGTTATATGATGTGTCTGTAGTGGTGGGTTATATGATGTGTCTGTAGTGGTGGGTTATATGATGTGTCTGTAGTGGTGGGTTATATGATGTAGTGGTGGGTTATATGATGTGTCTGTAGTGGTGGGTTATATGATGTGTCTGTAGTGGTGGGTTATATGATGTAGTGGTGGGTTATATGATGTAGTGGTGGGTTATATGATGTGTCTGTAGTGGTGGGTTATATGATGTGTCTGTAGAGGTAATTAATCTGGTGTAAAATTGAGCAACAGCACTCACACACACAGGGCCACTCACCTCCATGGAGGGTGTTGTCACCTTGTCATTTCCAGTCTCTCTCTACCAGAGGGGAGAAGAGAGGAAAGAGGACCACTTGAGACCACTCACAGTTCACAAGGCTGTCAGTTCTACTCAAAGCTCATTGGAGGAGACCTTGAATCCTCTCCTCTAATGATATTTGAGAGGGAGGTGAGGAAGTGGAGGAAACAAGGATGTAGGAAGGATTTGACACTAGAACGTTCTCAGATATGTCCTTTAGCCTTCTAACTAGATGATAGAGGAGACGGAACGAACGGAAACACGACTCCAGACGGTCCAGAGGCTTCACACAAGTCACTGTCCTTTTTGTCCAGTTTACAAGGACACTGGGAAAAGGTAGAGAGAGCAGGAGGGGAGAGGTAGAGGGAGCAGGAGGGGAGAGGTAGAGGGAGCAGGAGGGAGAGGTAGCAGGAGGGGGAGCAGAGGGGGGAGAGGTAGAGGGAGCAGGAGAGGAGAGAGAGGAGGAGGGGAGGTAGAGGGGAGCCGGAGGGGAGAGGAGAGGGAGCAGGAGGGGAGAAGGGAGAGAGCAGGAGGTAGAGGGAGCAGGAGGGGGAAGGAGAGAGAGCAGGAGGGGAGAAGGAGAGAGAGCAGGAGGTAGAGGAGGGAGCAGGAGGGGGGAATAGAGAGAGCAGGAGGGGAGAGGTAGAGGGAGCAGGAGGGGAGAGGTAGAGGGAGCAGGGGGGAGAGGTAGAGGGAGCAGGGGGGAGAGGTAGAGGGGAGCAGGAGGAGGGAGAGAGAGCAGGGAAGGAGAGAGAGCAGGAGGGAGAGGTAGAGGGAGCAGGAGGGGAGAGGTAGAGGGAGCAGGAGGGGAGAGGTAGAGGGAGCAGGAGGGGAGAGGTAGGGGAGCAGGGAGGGGAGAAGGGAGAGGAAGGGGTTAGCAGGAGTAGGGTGAGGTTAGAGGAGGGGAGCCGGAGGGGAGAGGTAGAGGGAGCAGGAGGGGAGAGGTAGAGAGCAGGAGGGGAGAGGTAGAGGGGGCAGGAGGGGGGGAGAGGGGTAGAGGGAGCAGGAGGGGGTGGGGGAGAAGGAGGGTGGGGAGAGAGGAGCGGGGGAGGTAGAGGGAGCAGGAGGGGAGGAGGGGATGAGGAGGGGAGATGTAGGGGAGCAGGAGGGGAGAGGTAGAGGGAGCAGGAGGGGAGAAGGAGGGGGGGAGACGTAGAGGGAGGGAGCAGGGGGAAGGAGAGGTAGAGGGAGCAGGAGGGGAGGAGGAGGGAGAAGGAGAGGGAGGGGGGAGAGGAAGAGGGAACAGGAGAAGAGGAAACAGGAGGGGAGCAGGAGGGGAGAAGTAGAGGGAGCAGGAGGGGAGAAGTAGAGGGAGCAGGAGGGGAGAAGAGGGGAGAAGTAGAGGGAGTTAGGAGGGGAGAAGGAGGGGAGAAGTAGAGGGAGTAGGAGGGGAGCAGGAGGGGAGAAGTAGAGGGAGCAGGAGCAGGGGAGAAGGAGGGGAGAAGTAGAGGGAGGAGGAGGGGAGAAGGAGGGGAGAAGTAGAGGGAGTAGGAGGGGGAGAAGTAGAGGGAGCAGGAGGTAGGGGAGATGAGGAGGAGGAGAAGTAGAGGGAGCAGGAGGGGAGAAGGAGGGGAGATGAGGAGGGGAGCAGGACGGGAGACGTAGAGGGAGCAGGAGGGGAGAAGGAGGGGAGAAGTAGAGGAGAAGTAGAGGGAGCAGGACGGGAGACGTAGAGGGAGCAGGACGGGAGACGTAGAGGGAGCAGGACGGGAGAAGGATGGGAGAAGTAGAGGGAGCCGGAGGGGAGACTTAGAAGGAGGGAAGAGGAAGAGGGAGCAGGAGGGGAGGAGGAGAGGGAACCATCCAGACTAGACAGTCTAGGACCTAGACTCCACAGCTTGTGTTCAGCTCAACTCCAGGGAGAGATTCATCTGGTAGAGGTGGGGACTCTGTGACAGGTAAGGTGATTGCTCTTAGGTCACATTCTCCTGCGCCACACAGAGAGACAGAGCAATGTCCTGCTGACGGCCCTGTGACACACACACACACGCACTGACACAAACACACACAAACAAACACACACACACTGACAAACACCCTGACACACACACACACACACACACACGCACTGACACACACACACTGACAAACACCCTGACACACACACACACACACACACACACACACACCCTGACACACACACACACACACACACACACACACACACCCTGACACACACACACACACTGACAAACACCCTGACACACACACACACACACACACACTGACAAACACACTGACAAACACACACACACTGACACAACACCCACACACACACACACACACACACACACACTGACAAACACCCTGACACACACACTGACAAACACTGACAAACACCCTGACACACACACACACACACACACACACTGACAAACACACTGACAAACACACACACACTGACAAACACCCTGACAAACACTATGACACACACACACACACAGACAAACACTATGACACACACACACACACACACGGAGAGAGAGAGAGAGAGAGAGAGAGAGAGCAATGTCCTGCTGATGCCCCTGTGAGACAAACACACACCCACACACACACTGACACATACTGACATAAACAACCTGACACACACACACTGACACAATCAATACATCTCACCTCTGCTGTTAGAGGAGGTGAAGAGGGAGGAGATGGGCCACAGGACGGATGAACACTGGTCTTTGGACGGATGAACACTGGCCACAGGACGGATGAACACTGGTCTTTGGACGGATGAACACTGGTCTTTGGACGGATGAACACTGGCCACAGGACGGATGAACACTGGCCACAGGACGGATGAACACTGGTCTTTGGACGGATGAACACTGGTCTTTGGACGGATGAACACTGGTCTTTGGACGGATGAACACTGGCCACAGGACGGATGAACACTGGTCTTTGGACGGATGAACACTGGTCTTTGGACGGATGAACACTGGTCTTTGGACGGATGAACACTGGCCACAGGACGGATGAACACTGGTCTTTGGACGGATGAACACTGGCCACAGGACGGATGAACACTGGTCTTTGGACGGATGAACACTGGCCACAGGACGGATGAACACTGGCCACAGGACGGATGAACACTGGTCTTTGGACGGATGAACACTGGCCACAGGACGGATGAACACTGGCCACAGGACGGATGAACACTGGTCTTTGGACGGATGAACACTGGCCACAGGACGGATGAACACTGGCCACAGGACGGATGAACACTGGCCACAGGACGGATGAACACTGGTCTTTGGACGGATGAACATTATTGTCATGGGTCCTTTACGACAACCATGGGTCCTTTACGACAACTCAGACACCATAAATTTAGAGACTTAATGAAAAAGGCCCATTAATTTGAGTTATGACAGAGGCCCAAGGATTCCCATTGTTGATAAAGGGTCAATTAATCGCTTACCCACGCCGGGCGAGCACAACAGTCAAAAATGTCAAGTCGGCAGTCCTCTGTGCCCGGTCTGATTTTATATCTATAAGTTAGAGCTGGTTCGGCAGGGTAGCCTAGTGGTTAGAATGGAGGGGCGGCAGGGTAGCCTAGTGGTTAGAATGGAGGGGCGGCAGGGTAGCCTAGTGGTTAGAGAGTGGCGGCAGGGTAGCCTAGTGGTTAGAATAGAGGGGCGGCAGGGTAGCCTAGTGGTTAGAATAGAGGGGCGGCAGGGTAGCCTAGTGGTTAGAGAGTGGCGGCAGGGTAGCCTAGTGGTTAGAATGGAGGGGCGGCAGGGTAGCCTAGTGGTTAGAGAGTGGCGGCAGGGTAGCCTAGTGGTTAGAGCGTTGGACTAGTAACCGGGAGGTTGCAAGTTCAAACCCCTGAGCTGACAAGGTACAAATCTGTCGTTCTGCCCCTGAACAGGCAGTTAACCCACTGTACTTAGCCCGTCATTGAAAATAAGAATTTGTTCTTAACTGACTTGCCTCGTTAAATAAAGGTAACATAAAAAAAATAAAACATCGCTATGTTACAGTCTCCAAACTAAACTTTAATTCAAGCTTGTGGAAGAGAGAGAGAACAGCTCACTGAGTTATTTATACTGTTTGGCAATGTAACCATACAGAGTTTGAACACACCTACTCATTCAAGGGTTCTCCAAAAGACCAGGAAGACAAACTACAACACCTGTTAAATTGTTTTCCCTTTGCTTTGGCAATGTAACCATACAGAGGAGACACAAGACATTTGCTCATTGAGTCAGGCTGCTGTCTAAAGACCAGGAAGACACAAGACAAGGCTCTGAGTCAGGCTGCTGTCTAAAGACCAGGAAGACACAACCACAAGGCTCTGAGTCAGGCTGCTGTCTAAAGACCAGGAAGACACAACCGCAAGGCTCTGAGTCAGGCTGCTATCTAAAGACCAGGAAGACACAACCACAAGGCTCTGAGTCAGGCTGCTATCTAAAGACCAGGAAGACACAACCACAAGGCTCAGAGTCAGGCTGCTGCCTAAAGACCAGGAAGACACAACCACAAGGGTCTGAGTCAGGCTGCTGTCCAAAGACCGGGAAGACACAACCACAAGGCTCTGAGTCAGGCTGCTGTCCAAAGACCAGGAAGACACAACCACAAGGCTCTGAGTCAGGCTGCTGTCTAAAGACCAGGAAGACACAACCACAAGGCTCTGAGTCAGGCTGCTGTCTAAAGACCAGGAAGACACAACCACAAGGCTCTGAGTCAGGCTGCTGTCTAAAGACCAGGAAGACACAACCACAAGGCTCTGAGTCAGGCTGCTGTCCAAAGACCAGGAAGACAAAACCACAAGGCTCTGAGTCAGGCCTTTAGAGTAGTGAACTATGGGCCCCATAGGGTTCTGGTCAAAAGTAGTGCACTGTATCTGGAATAGGGTGCCATTTGTGACGCAAACTTCAGTCGTTCCAGGACCACAACAACCCGCACGTCTCTTGCCAGACAGAATTCCTCTCATATTTCACAGATGAACACTGCTCCTCTCTCTCTCTCTCTGCCTCCGTGCACCCGGTCCACCGGCTGCACCGCCCAGCACACGTGAAACAGCCCGCTGACTGTGGTCTAGGTAGAGCATCCCAGCTTCAAAACCACAACTGAATGAAAAACAAAGTTGTCCTGTTATAAGAGAATGTATCATTCATAAAGTAAAAGTGGTCGTATGGCTACACCCCCCCCAGTCTTTTATAAAACAGGCTCAGACTGTTTCCACTTCCAAGGACCAGCTCTCATTGGGCCATGGTCTCAGTGGATCAGCTCTCATTGGGCTAGGGCCTCAGTGGGCTCATTGGGCCACGGCCTCAGTGGGCTCTCATTGGCCAGGGCCTCAGTGGATCAGCTCTCATTGGGCCAGGGCCTCAGTGGATCAGCTCTCATTGGGCCAGGGCCTCAGTGGATCAGGGCCTCAGTGGATCTCTCATTCAGGGCCAGCCACGGCCTCAGTGGATCAGCTCTCATTGGGCCAGGGCCTCAGTGGATCAGCTCTCATTGGGCCAGGGCCTCAGTGGATCAGCTCTCATGGGCCAGGGCCTCAGGGCCAGCTCTCATTGGGCCCTCAGTGGATCATTGGGCTAGGGCCTCAGTGGATCAGCTCTCATTGGGCCACGGCCTCAGTGGATCAGCTCTCATTGGGCCAGGGCCTCAGTGGATCAGCTCATTGGGCCAGGGCCTCAGTGGATCAGCTCCAGTGGATCAGCTCTCATTGGGCCAGGGCTCAGTGGATCAGCTCTCATTGGGGCCAGATCAGGCCTCAGTGGATCAGCTCTCATTGGGCCAGGGCCTCAGTGGATCAGCTCTCATTGGGCCAGGGCCTCAGTGGATCAGCTCTCATTGGGCCAGGGCCTCAGTGGATCAGCTCTCATTGGGCCAGGGCCTCAGTGGATCAGCTCTCATTGGGCCAGGGCCTCAGTGGATCAGCTCTCATTGGGCCACGGCCTCAGTGGATCAGCTCTCATTGGACCACGGTGTCAGTAGACCAGCTCTCATTGGGCCACGGCCTCAGCAGGGAGACCATTACTGTCTCCCCGCCACCTCGTTACAGGGTGTAGGAGACAGTAATCGGTCGTTACAGGGTGTAGGAGACAGTGATAGTCGTTACAGGGTGTAGGGAGACAGTAATGGTCGTTACAGGGTGTAGGAGACAGTAATGGTCGTTACAGGGTGTAGGGAGACAGTAATGGTCGTTACAGGGTGTAGGAGACAGTAATGGTCGTTACAGGGTGTAGAAGACAGTAATGGTCGTTACAGGGTGTAGGAGACAGTAATGGTCGTTACAGGGTGTAGGAGACAGTAATGGTCGTTACAGGGTGTAGGAGACAGTAATGGTCGTTACAGGGTGTAGGGAGACAGTAATGGTCGTTACAGGGTGTAGGGAGACAGTAATGGTCGTTACAGGGTGTAGGGAGACAGTAATGGTCGTTACAGGGTGTAGGAGACAGTAATGGTCGTTACAGGGTGTAGGGAGACAGTAATGGTCGTTACAGGGTGTAGGAGACCAGTAATGGTCGTTACAGGGTGTAGGGAGACAGTAATGGTCGTTACAGGGTGTAGGGAGACAGTAATGGTCGTTACAGGGTGTAGGGAGACAGTAATGGTCGTTACAGGGTGTAGGAGACAGTAATGGTCGTTACAGGGTGTAGGGAGACAGTAATGGCCGTTACAGGGTGTGTTTTCACTTGTCTCGTGCTCGGATTAGTCTCCTTCGGTAGACGGGGCGTCTCCCACATTAACAATGTTCCAGCCTACACAGTGCCGTTGCCCTCGGTCTGGGATTTCTGACACTATGCTCTGATCAACTACATACACTACAGGGTTGTCGCTAGCTATCACAACCACCAAGTCAAAATGATTCTATATCATTCAAATTACGTAAGAAAATAATAGCGTTTTGGTCTTAAAAGTTTAGGCAATAATATTAGCAGTGTGGTTAGGGTTAAAAACAGATTTTAAATAGTATTTATGTACCATAAATACTTTGTGACTAGTGAGAACCACAGCATGGAAACACATCACGGGAACAAGTGAGAACACAGCACCACCTAGTGGTCAGACTTGATATTTAGTGATTTCATAAACTTGATTTTTGCACAACTGAACATTGTAATTACATTACTGGTAATTGACCAGTTTGTGGTTTTTTAAAGAGCCTTAGAATGTCCTCTTAATGATTCTGTGGGTGAATTTAACAGGGAATAATTAAACTGTTGTTTCCTATGGTCATTATTTCATCGTAAAACGAGACCGTACGAGGTTTGAACCAAATCAAGCTGTATAGACTGGGAACCTTCTACTTCAATATTTATAGATCTTAAAAATTGCCACAACTAGATAAAGTGAAAAAAACATTTAAAAAAAAAAGATTGACAGGACATCAGCATAAGATTCAAGCTATTTATTATCAGGAACATTTTATGTAACAACTTAAAATATAGTATCGCAATAGAATCCCAACATTATATTCAGCCTGCAACAGTTTCCAGTCGGTTTTAAAATGTTGTTTTCTCTTTAGCAAGTTTTCAACAAACACTGAGAGCATTTCAAATGGTTCCCGTATTTCCGACATTGTGCAATAGTTGAACCGGCTCCCATAGAGATCCATTTGAGAGGCACCCACAGACCGTTACAGATGCTGACGAGGTCTCCGACCGAACGGACCTTAGCAAAGGAACAGACGGCTCCTAAACGACGTCAACTCATAAACGCATCGTCTCTGGAGGAAAGTACAATATATTGCAAATGATAAAACTGGATGGGTCGAGCCTTTGAACGCTGATTGGCTGAAAGCCGTGGTATATCAGACCGTATACCGCGGGTATGATAAAACATTCATTTTTACTGTTCTAATTACGTTGGTAACCAGTTTATAATATAGCAATAAGGCACCTCGGGGGGGATTGTGATACATGGCCGTTATACCATGGCTAAGGGCCGCGTTGCATCGTTCCTAAGAACAGCCCTTATCTGTGGTATAATGGCATTATATCACAAACCCCCTCGTTCCTTATTGCTTAATTAGAGGTTGTTTCTGAAATGGCACCCCATTTCCTTAGTAGTGCACTACTTTAGACCAGGGTCTATAGGGTAGTAGTGCACTACTTTAGACCAGGGTCTATAGGGTAGTAAGGCACTACATTAGACCAGGGTCTATAGGGTAGTAGTGCACTACTTTAGACCAGGGCCTACAGGGTAGTAGGGCGCTACTTTAGACCAGGACCTACAGGGTAGTAGTGCACTACTTTAGCCCAGGGCCCATAGGGTAGTAGTGCACTACTTTAGACCAGGGCCTATAGGGTAGTAGTGCACTACTTTAGACCAGGGCCTACAGGGTAGTAGGGCACTACTTTAGACCAGGGCCTACAGGGTAGTAGGGCACTACTTTAGACCAGGGCCTATAGGGTAGTAGGGCACTACTTTAGACCAGGGCCTACAGGGTAGTAGTGCACTACTTTAGACCAGGGCCTACAGGGTAGTAGGGCACTACTTTAGACCAGGGCCTACAGGGTAGTAGGGCACTACTTTAGACCAGGGCCTACAGGGTAGTAGTGCACTACTTTAGACCAGGGTATACAGGGTAGTAGGGCACTACTTTAGACCAGGGTCTATAGGGTAGTAGTGCACTACTTTAGACCAGGGTCTATAGGGTAGTAGTGCACTACTTTAGACCAGGGCCTACAGGGTAGTAGTGCACTACTTTAGACCAGGGTGTACAGGGTAGTAGGGCACTACTTTAGACCAGGGTCTATAGGGTAGTAGTGCACTACTTTAGACCAGGGTCTACAGGGTAGTAGTGCACTACTTTAGACCAGGGTCTACAGGGTAGTAGTGCACTACTTTAGACCAGGGTCTACAGGGTAGTAGTGCACTACTTTAGACCAGGGTCTACAGGGTAGTAGGGCACGACTTTAGACCAGGGCCTACAGGGTAGTAGTGCACTACTTTAGACAAGGGTCTATAGGGTAGTAGTGCAATACTTTAGACCAGGGTCTATAGGGTAGTAGTGCACTATTTAGACCAGGACATATAGGGTAGTAGTGCACTACTTTAGACCAGGACCTATAGGGTAGTAGGGCACTACTTTAGACCAGGGTCTATAGGGTAGTAAGGCACTACATTAGACCAAGGTCTATAGGGTAGTAGTGCACTACTTTAGACCAGGGCCTACAGGGTAGTAGGCGCTACTTTAGACCAGGGCCTACAGGGTAGTAGTGCACTACTTTAGACCAGGGCCTATAGGGTAGTAGTGCACTACTTTAGACCAGGGCCTACAGGGTAGTAGTGCACTACTTTAGACCAGGGCCCATAGGGTAGTAGTGCACTACTTTAGACCAGGGTCTACAGGGTAGTAGTGCACTACTTTAGACCAGGGCCTATAGGGTAGTAGGGCACTACTTTAGACCAGGTCCTATAGGGTAGTAGTGCGCTACTTTAGACCAGGACCTACAGGGTAGTAGTGCACTACTTTAGCCCAGGGCCCATAGGGTAGTAGTGCACTACTTTAGACCAGGGCCTATAGGGTAGTAGTGCACTACTTTAGACCAGGGCCTACAGGGTAGTAGGGCACTACTTTAGACCAGGGCCTACAGGGTAGTAGGGCACTACTTTAGACCAGGACCTAAAGGGTAGTAGGCACTACTTTAGACCAGGGCCTACAGGGTAGTAGTGCACTACCTTAGACCAGGGTCTACAGGGTAGTAGGGCACTACTTTAGACCAGGGCCTACAGGGTAGTAGGGCACTACTTTAGACCAGAGCCAGAGCCTACAGGGTAGTAGGCACTACTTTAGACCAGGGGTACAGGGTAGTAGTGCACTACTTTAGACCAGGGTCTACAGGGTAGTAGTGCACTACTTTAGACCAGGGCCTACAGGGTAGTAGGGCACTACTAGACCAGGGTCTACAGGGTAGTAGTGCACTACTTTAGACCAGGGTCTACAGGGTAGTAGTGCACTACTTTAGACCAGGGTCTACAGGGTAGTAGGGCACTACTTTAGACCAGGGCCTACAGGGTAGTAGTGCACTACTTTAGACAGGGTCTATAGGGTAGTAGTGCAATTCTTTAGACCAGGGTCTATAGGGTAGTAGTGCACTATTTAGACCAGGGTCTATAGGGTAGTAGTGCACTACTTTAGACCAGGACCTATAGGGTAGTAGTGCACTACTTTAGACCAGGTTCTATAGGGTAGTAAGGCACTACATTAGACCAAGGTCTATAGGGTAGTAGTGCACTACTTTAGACCAGGGCCTACAGGGTAGTAGGGCGCTACTTTAGACCAGGGCCTACAGGGTAGTAGTGCACTACTTTAGACCAGGGTCTACAGGGTAGTAGTGCACTACTTTAGACCAGGGCCTATAGGGTAGTAGTGCACTACTTTAGACCAGGGTCTATAGGGTAGTAGTGCACTACTTTAGACCAGGGTCTACAGGGTAGTAGTGCACTACTTTAGACCAGGGCCTATAGGGTAGTAGGGCACTACTTTAGACCAGGTCCTATAGGGTAGTAGTGCGCTACTTTAGACCAGGACCTACAGGGTAGTAGTGCACTACTTTAGCCCAGGGCCCATAGGGTAGTAGTGCACTACTTTAGACCAGGGCCTATAGGGTAGTAGTGCACTACTTTAGACCAGGGCCTACAGGGTAGTAGGGCACTACTTTAGACCAGGGCCTACAGGGTAGTAGGGCACTACTTTAGACCAGGGACCTAAAGGGTAGTAGGGCACTACTTTAGACCAGGGCCTACAGGGTAGTAGTGCACTACTTTAGACCAGGGCCTACAGGGTAGTAGGGCACTACTTTAGACCAGGGCCTACAGGGCACTACTTTAGACCAGGCTACAGGGTAGTAGTGCACTACTTTAGACCAGGGACTACAGGGTAGTAGGGCGCTACTTTAGACCAGGGCCCATAGGGTAGTAGTGCACTACTTTAGACCAGGGTCTACAGGGTAGTAGGGCACTACTTTAGACCAGGGCCTACAGGGTAGTAGGGCACTACTTTAGACCAGGGCCTACAGGGTAGTAGTGCACTACTTTAGACCAGGGTGTACAGGGTAGTAGGGCACTACTTTAGACCAGGGTCTATAGGGTAGTAGTGCACTACTTTAGACCAGGGTCTATAGGGTAGTAGTGCACTACTTTAGACCAGGGCCTACAGGGTAGTAGGGCACTACTTTAGACCAGGGCCTACAGGGTAGTAGGGCACTACTTTAGACCAGGGCCTACAGGGTAGTAGTGCACTACTTTAGACCAGGGTGTACAGGGCAGTAGGGCACTACTTTAGACCAGGGTCTATAGGGTAGTAGTGCACTACTTTAGACCAGGGTCTATAGGGTAGTAGTGCACTACTTTAGACCAGGGTCTACAGGGTAGTAGTGCACTACTTTAGACCAGGGTCTACAGGGTAGTAGGGCACTACTTTAGACCAGGATCTACAGGGTAGTAGGGCACTACTTTAGACCAGGGCCTACAGGGTAGTAGTGCACTACTTTAGACCAGGTTTATAGGGTAGTAGTGCACTACTTTAGACCAGGGCCTACAGGGTAGTAGTGCACTACTTTAGACCAGGGCCTACAGGGTAGTAGTGCACTACTTTAGACCAGGGCCTACAGGGTAGTAGTGCACTACTTTAGACCAGGTTTATAGGGTAGTAGTGCACTACTTTAGACCAGGGCCTACAGGGTAGTAGGGCACTACTTTAGACCAGGGCCTACAGGGTAGTAGTGCACTACTTTAGACCAGGCTCTATAGGGTAGTAGTGCACTACTTTAGACCAGGGCCTACAGGGTAGTAGTGCACTACTTTAGACCAGGGCCTACAGGGTAGTAGTGCACTACTTTAGACCAGGGCCTACAGGGTAGTAGTGCACTACTTTGGCCCAGGGCCCATAGGGTAGTAGTGCACTACTTTAGACCATGGTCTACAGGGTAGTAAGTGCACTACTTTAGACCAGGGCCTACAGGGTAGTAGGGCACTATTTTAGACCAGGGTCTACAGGGTAGTAGGGCACTACTTTAGACCAGGGTCTACAGGGTAGTAGTGCACTACTTTAGACCAGGGTCTACAGGGTAGTAGGGCACTACTTTAGACCAGGGCCTATAGGGTAGTAGTGCACTACTTTAGACCAGGGTCTACAGGGTAGTAGGGCACTACTTTAGACCAGGGCCTATAGGGTAGTAGTGCACTACTTTAGACCAGGGTCTACAGGGTAGTAGGGCACTACTTTAGACCAGGGTCTATAGGGTAGTAGGGCACTACTTTAGACCAGGGCCTATAGGGTAGTAGGGCACTACTTTAGACCAGGGCCTATAGGGTAGTAGGGCACTACTTTAGACCAGGGCCTATAGGGTAGTAGGGCACTACTTTAGACCAGGGTCTATAGGGTAGTAGGGCACTACTTTAGACCAGGGCCTACAGGGTAGTAGGGCACTACTTTAGACCAGGGTCTACAGGGTAGTAGGGCACTACTTTAGACCAGGGCCTACAGGGTAGTAGTGCACTACTTTAGACCAGGTTTATAGGGTAGTAGTGCACTACTTTAGACCAGGGCCTACAGGGTAGTAGTGCACTACTTTAGACCAGGGCCTACAGGGTAGTAGTGCACTACTTTAGACCAGGGCCTACAGGGTAGTAGGCACTACTTTAGACCAGGTTTATAGGGTAGTAGTGCACTACTTTAGACCAGGGCCTACAGGGTAGTAGGGCACTACTTTAGACCAGGGCCTACAGGGTAGTAGTGCACTACTTTAGACCAGGGCCTACAGGGTAGTAGGGCACTACTTTAGACCAGGGCCTACAGGGTAGTAGGGCACTACTTTAGACCAGGTTTATAGGGTAGTAGTGCACTACTTTAGACCAGGGTCTATAGGGTAGTAGTGCACTACTTTAGACCAGGCTCTATAGGGTAGTAGTGCACTACTTTAGACCAGGCTCTATAGGGTAGTAGTGCACTACTTTAGACCAGGCTCTATAGGGTAGTAGTGCACTACTTTAGACCAGGCTCTATACTTTAGTGCACTACTTTAGACCAGGACCTACAGGGTAGTAGTGCACTACTTTAGACCAGGGCCTACAGGGTAGTAGGGCACTACTTTAGACCAGGGCCTATAGGGTAGTAGTGCGCTACTTTAGACCAGGACCTACAGGGTAGTAGTGCACTACTTTAGACCAGGTTTATAGGGTAGTAGTGCACTACTTTAGACCAGGGCCTACAGGGTAGTAGGGCACTACTTTAGACCAGGGCCTATAGGGTAGTAGTGCGCTACTTTAGACCAGGACCTACAGGGTAGTAGTGCACTACTTTAGACCAGGTTTATAGGGTAGTAGTGCACTACTTTAGACCAGGGCCTACAGGGTAGTAGTGCACTACTTTAGACCAGGGCCTACAGGGTAGTAGGGCACTACTTTAGACCAGGGCCTACAGGGTAGTAGTGCACTACTTTAGACCAGGTTTATAGGGTAGTAGTGCACTACTTTAGACCAGGGCCTACAGGGTAGTAGGGCACTACTTTAGACCAGGGCCTACAGGGTAGTAGGGCACTACTTTAGACCAGGGCCTACAGGGTAGTAGTGCACTACTTTAGACCAGGGCCTACAGGGTAGTAGTGCACTACTTTAGACCAGGGCCTACAGGGTAGTAGGGCACTACTTTAGACCAGGGCCTACAGGGTAGTAGGGCACTACTTTAGACCAGGTTTATAGGGTAGTAGTGCACTACTTTAGACCAGGTTTATAGGGTAGTAGTGCACTACTTTAGACCAGGGCCTACAGGGTAGTAGGGCACTACTTTAGACCAGGGCCTACAGGGTAGTAGGGCACTACTTTAGACCAGGGCCTATAGGGTAGTAGGGCACTACTTTAGACCAGGGTCTACAGGGTAGTAGTGCACTACTTTAGACCAGGGCCTACAGGGTAGTAGGGCACTACTTTAGACCAGGGCCTACAGGGTAGTAGGGCACTACTTTAGACCAGGTTTATAGGGTAGTAGTGCACTACTTTAGACCAGGTTTATAGGGTAGTAGTGCACTACTTTAGACCAGGGCCTATAGGGTAGTAGGGCACTACATTAGACCAGGGCCTATAGGGTAGTAGGGCACTACTTTAGACCAGGGTCTATAGGGTAGTAGGGCACTACTTTAGACCAGGGCCTATAGGGTAGTAGGGCACTACTTTAGACCAGGGTCTACAGGGGAGTAGGGCACTACTTTAGACCAGGGCCTACAGGGTAGTAGTGCACTACTTTAGACCAGGTTTATAGGGTAGTAGTGCACTACTTTAGACCAGGGCCTACAGGGTAGTAGTGCACTACTTTAGACCAGGGCCTACAGGGTAGTAGGGCACTACTTTAGACCAGGGCCTACAGGGTAGTAGTGCACTACTTTAGACCAGGTTTATAGGGTAGTAGTGCACTACTTTAGACCAGGGCCTACAGGGTAGTAGGGCACTACTTTAGACCAGGGCCTACAGGGTAGTAGTGCACTACTTTAGACCAGGAACCTATAGGGTAGTAGTGCACTACTTTAGACCAGGGCCTACAGGGTAGTAGTGCACTACTTTAGACCAGGTTTATAGGGTAGTAGTGCACTACTTTAGACCAGGCTCTATAGGGTAGTAGTGCACTACTTTAGACCAGGACCTACAGGGTAGTAGTGCACTACTTTAGACCAGGGCCTACAGGGTAGTAGGGCACTACTTTAGACCAGGTCCTATAGGGTAGTAGTGCGCTACTTTAGACCAGGATCTACAGGGTAGTAGTGCACTACTTTAGACCAGGTTTATAGGGTAGTAGTGCACTACTTTAGACCAGGGCCTACAGGGTAGTAGGGCACTACTTTAGACCAGGGCCTATAGGGTAGTAGTGCGCTACTTTAGACCAGGACCTACAGGGTAGTAGTGCACTACTTTAGACCAGGTTTATAGGGTAGTAGTGCACTACTTTAGACCAGGGCCTACAGGGTAGTAGGGCACTACTTTAGACCAGGGCCTACAGGGTAGTAGGGCACTACTTTAGACCAGGTTTATAGGGTAGTAGTGCACTACTTTAGACCAGGTTTATAGGGTAGTAGTGCACTACTTTAGACCAGGGCCTACAGGGTAGTAGGGCACTACTTTAGACCAGGGCCTACAGGGTAGTAGGGCACTACTTTAGACCAGGGCCTACAGGGTAGTAGGGCACTACTTTAGACCAGGGCCTACAGGGTAGTAGTGCACTACTTTAGACCAGGGCCTACAGGGTAGTAGTGCACTACTTTAGACCAGGGCCTACAGGGTAGTAGGGCACTACTTTAGACCAGGGCCTACAGGGTAGTAGTGCACTACTTTAGACCAGGGCCTACAGGGTAGTAGTGCACTACTTTAGACCAGGGCCTACAGGGTAGTTTGCACTACTTTAGACCAGGGCCTACAGGGTAGTAGGCACTCTTTAGACCAGGGCCTACAGGGTAGTAGTGCACTACTTTAGACCAGGGCCTACAGGGTAGTAGTGCACTACTTTAGACCAGGGCCTACAGGGTAGTAGTGCACTACTTTAGACCAGGGCCTACAGGGTAGTAGGGCACTACTTTAGACCAGGGCCTACAGGGTAGTAGGGCACTACTTTAGACCAGGGTTTTTAGGGTTAGTGCACTACTTTAGACCAGGTTTATAGGGTAGTAGTGCACTACTTTAGACCAGGGCCTACAGGGTAGTAGGGCACTACTTTAGACCAGGGCCTACAGGGTAGTAGGGCACTACTTTAGACCAGGGCCTATAGGGTAGTAGGGCACTACTTTAGACCAGGGCCTACAGGGTAGTAGTGCACTACTTTAACCAACAGAACAGTAGGGCACTACTTTAGACCAGGGCCTACAGGGTAGTAGTGCACTACTTTAGACCAGGGTTCTACAGGGTAGTAGTGCACTACTTTAGACCAGGGTCTACAGGGTAGTAGTCTATAGAAGGGTTTTCTGTGGTTTGTTTGAATAACAGACCAGGCTCTATAGGGTAGTAGTGCACTACTTTAGACCAGGCTCTATAGGGTAGTAGTGCACTACTTTAGACCAGGGTCTACAGGGTAGTAGGGCACTACTTTAGACCAGGGTCTACAGGGTAGTAGTCTATAACAGAACGGAACAGGGTAGTAGGGTCTACAGGGTAGTAGTCTATAAAGGGTTTTCTGTGGTTTGTTTGAATAACAGAACAGCAGTTCAATTCTTTCATCGTTTTTATTGTTAAAATATTCTTATTGGTTATACCTGTCTTTCAAAACATTTCTGCTCATTTCACCAGCAAGCAAATAAATGACTTTAACATTTAAATAATTAAATATGTTTCTTTGTTTTTTAAACTGCTCCGTTTTATAAAGTGAAAAACTTTTGTTTAAGCACATTACATTTTTTAAAACATTTTGCTGCAGTCGTAGTTGCCAGATTTAACAACTAAATTAAAATCCGTATCTGAACCGTCTTCCAGCTAAGCAGATGCAAGAGTTAAAAACATCCCTGGCTTAAAGGTCATCCCAAGTTGCTTCGGAGCAGCAGTGTTACCCTGTAAAACTCATTTCAGTCCCAGCACTTCAAAAGAGAAAACCTTCTCAGGATCGAATGATGCTTAGATTGACATTACGACAAAATGGCAGTACTGTGGAAAACCAAAACCAAAAAAATTATTCTCCACATACATTCTCATAGTAAATTAACTTAAGAGAGTACTGCTTACAATACAATAACACTTATTTGCTAAATGTTTAGAGTTAGTAACATCAGATTGATAGTTGTTGTTTGTCAGATCAGTTAGATTAGAAGGCTGTCACTGTTGGTTCCAGTGTTCTAGAATAAGTTCCCGGGCGGTTCTAGAAGGACATGATGGTTCTCTGGATGATGTCAGCACACTCTCTGACCTCGTGGTCTTTAATGATGAGGGGAGGGGCCAGACGGATGATGTCACCGTGGGTGGGCTTGGCCAACAGTCCGTTGTCACGGAGACGCATGCACACTCTCCAGGCATCATAGTCTGAGGGGAAAGAAAAGTGAGAGCGCGTACACACACACACACACACACACACACACACACACACACACACACGGGGTCAAAGCTTCAGCCTACAGAGCAACAACATCACATTTAAGATAGATAGAAGCACATGTTGTGTAAATACATTTGTTTAGTATAAAAAGATAAACTGTTGATCCAAATACCTGCCATTAAAATTACAAAGTCATTAGGAATATTAGGTTTTTACAAAGTGTAAAATAACTACCTATTGAGATGCATGACAGAAAATGATACACTGTCTCTTTAAGAGCGGTAAGTTAGTTAGTGAAGACATGCAACAGGTCAGTGAGATATCATTATTATAACAGGTCAGTAATATATCATTATAATAACAGGTCAGTAATATATCATTATAATAACAGGTCAGTAATATATCATTATAATAACAGGTCAGTAATATATCAACAGATCAGTAATATATCATTATAATAACAGATCAGTAATATATCATTATAATAACAGGTCAGTAATATATCATTATAATAACAGGTCAGTAATATATCATTATAATAACAGGTCAGTAATATATCATTATAATAACAGGTCAGTAATATATCATTATAATAACAGGTCAGTAATATATCATTATAATAACAGATCAGTAATATATCATTATAATAACAGGTCAGTAATATATCATTATAATAACAGGTCAGTAATATATCATTATAATAACAGGTCAGTAATATATCATTATAATAACAGGTCAGTAATATATCATTATAATAACAGGTCAGTAATATATCATTATAATAACAGGTCAGTAATATATCATTATAATAACAGGTCAGTAATATATCATTATAATAACAGGTCAGTAATATATCATTATAATAACAGATCAGTAATATATCATTATAATAACAGGTCAGTAATATATCATTATAATAACAGGTCAGTAATATATCAACAGATCAGTAATATATCATTATAATAACAGGTCAGTAATATATCAACAGATCAGTAATATATCATTATAATAACAGGTCAGTAATATATCAACAGATCAGTAATATATCATTATAATAACACACACATGTATTCTACTGTTCTACCTAGCAACAGTAAGTCGAGACCCCGACTGAGTTACTAAAAAATTTAATAAAGAATTTGGTGGCAAATTATCAGAGGGAGCCGCCAGTTACCCAACCCTGCTCAACAGGAAGAAGAGTTACCCAACCCTGCTCAACAGGAAGAAGAGTTACCCAACCCTGCTCAACAGGAAGAAGAGTTACCCAACCCTGCTCAACAGGAAGAAGTAAAAGCTGTCCCGGTTAATATGGTTTGTGTTCGTATACGGGCCAGAACTGTTGAAGGGTTTGGGTTAGAAACCCTTGACCCCGACGATGGCGTGTCTAACAGCCAAGTGATTCCACATCAGATACACCCGTACCTTTAGTCTCCTTGACGACGATGGCGTGTCTAACAGCCAAGTGATTCCACATCAGATACACCCGTACCTTTAGTCTCCTTGACGACGATGGCATGTCTAACAGCCAAGTGATTCCACATCAGATACACCCGTACCTTTAGTCTCCTTGACGACGATGGCATGTCTAACAGCCAAGTGATTCCACATCAGATACACCCGTACCTTTAGTCTCCTTGACGACGATGGCATGTCTAACAGCCAAGTGATTCCACATCAGATACACCTGTACCTTTAGTCTCCTTGACGACGATGGCATGTCTAACAGCCAAGTGATTCCACATCAGATACACCCGTACCTTTAGTCTCCTTGACGACGATGGCATGTCTAACAGCCAAGTGATTCCACATCAGATACACCCGTACCTTTAGTCTCCTTGACGACGATGGCATGTCTAACAGCCAAGTGATTCCACATCAGATACACCCGTACCTTTAGTCTCCTTGATGACGATGGCGTTGAGGAGACCCTTCCCCCGGACGATGGGGACGATCTCTTTAGGAAGCTTCGACAGCTCTGACCTCAGCAACTGGCCCATCTTCTCAGCGTTCTCCGCCAGCTTCTCTTCCTCCAGAACCTGTCAGGGAGGACAACGTACTGTTAGAGGAGGCCTGTTACTACCTCACATCAGCCTGACGAACCGGTGTCTGTATGTCGCCTCGCTACTTACTGTATGTAGCCTCTCTACTTGCTGTATGTAGCCTCTCTACTTGCTGTACGTAGCCCCTCTGCTGTACATAGCCCCTCTGCTGTACATAGCCCCTCTGCTGTACATAGCCTCTCTACTTACTGTATGTAGCCCCTCTACTGTATGTAGCCCCTCTACTGTATGTAGCCCCTCTACTGTATGTAGCCCCTCTACTTACTGTATGTAGCCCCTCTACTTACTGTATGTAGCCCCTCTGCTGTATGTAGCCCCTCTACTTGCTGTACATAGCCTCTCTGCTGTACGTAGCCCCTCTGCTGTACATAGCCCCTCTGCTGTACATAGCAATCACTCAGAGGAGATAGGAGCCCAAGTTCTGTGGTCAGAGGAGATAGGATGGTCCCACCCACTGCTTTGAAATGCTCTCATCTGTCTGTTACTCTGGGGAGTATCCCATCTTACTAAGCCAGCTAGTCAGATACAGTACTCTCATCTGTATGTTACTCTGGGGAGTATCCCATCTTACTAAACCAGCTAGTCAGATACCGTCCTCTCAGCTGTCTGTTGCTCTGGGGAGTATAGTCTTCTAAACCAGCTAGTCAGATACAGTAGCCTCAGTTCTGTTGCTCAGAGGAGTATAGGATCTTACTAAACCAGCTAGTCAGATGAAATGTACTCTCATCTGTCTGTTGCTCTGGGGAGTATCCCATCTTACTAAACCAGCTAGTCAGATACAGTACTCTCAGCTGTCTGTTGCTCTGGGGAGTATCCCATCTTACTAAACCAGCTAGTCAGATACAGTACTCTCAGCTGTCTGTTGCTCTGGGGAGTATCCCATCTTACTAAACCAGCTAGTCAGATACAGTACTCTCATCTGTCTGTTGCTCTGGGGAGTATCCCGTCTTACTAAACCAGCTAGTCAGATACAGTACTCTCATCTATCTGTTGCTCTGGGGAGTATCCCATCCAGAAAACAATCATATAAACTCTCAATAATCATCAATCAGTTTTTCAGCACCGTTCTCAGCCTGCTTGCCAGCACTACAAACTGCTGGAGCTGAAGAAGAGCGACGTCACACTCACTGTGCCCCAGTCCCCCAACTTTTCTGACCGTTTCCGCATGTAAAGGCTGAGGGAAAGATTTTGTGTATATATCTCTGTGCTCCGTTTAGTTAGTCTGCCTTTTTAATTCGTTTTCTGTATGTAGCCTGTTACTCTGGGGAGTATCCCATCTTACTAAACCAGCTAGTCAGATACAGTACTCTCATCTGTATGTTGCTCTGGGGAGTATCCCGTCTTACTAAACCAGCTAGTCAGATACAGTACTCTCATCTGTATGTTGCTCTGGGGAGTATCCCGTCTTACTAAACCAGCTAGTCAGATACAGTACTCTCATCGGTCTGTTGCTCTGGGGAGTATCCCGTCTTACTAAACCAGCTAGTCAGATACAGTACTCTCATCTGTATGTTACTCTGGGGAGTATCCCATCTTACTAAACCAGCTAGTCAGATACAGTACTCTCATCGGTCTGTTGCTCTGGGGAGTATCCCGTCTTACTAAACCAGCTAGTCAGATACAGTACTCTCATCTGTATGTTGCTCTGGGGAGTATCCCATCTTACTAAACCAGCTAGTCAGATACATGTACTCTCATCTGTATGTTGCTCTGGGGAGTATGGCAACAAGATCTTACTAAACCAACAAAAATCAGATATGATGACTTGGTCCCCTTGAAGGAATAATGAGACACTCATGGCAACAAGATGTTGGAACAATATCTCAAACAAAAATCTTCTGGGAAGGCTTTAATAGGAGTTGGTCCCCCATTGCTGCTATAACAGCCTCCACTCTTCTGGGAAGGCTTTCCACTAGATGTGGGAACATTGCTGCTATAACAGCCTCCACTCTTCTGGGAAGGCTTTCCACTAGATGTTGGTACATTGCTGCTATAACAGCCTCCACTCTTCTGGGAAGGCTTTCCACTAGATGTTGGTACATTGCTGATGGGGACTTTAGCATTAGTGAGGTCGGCACTGATGTTGGGCGATTTGGCCCAGCTCGCAGCCGATGTTCCAATTCATCCCAAACTTGTTTGATGGAGTTGAGGTCAGGGCTCTGTGCAGGCCAGTCAAGTTCTTCCACACCTACCTCGACAAACCATTTCTGTATGGACCTCACTTTGTGCACTGGGGCATTGTAATGCTGAAATGAGGAAAGGGCCTTCCCCAAACTGTTGCCACAAAGCACAGAATTGTCTAGAACGGCATTGTATGCTGAAGCGTTAAGATTTCCCTTCACTGGAACTAAGGGACCTGAACCATGAAAAACAGTCCATTATTCCTCATCCACCAAACTTTACAGTTGGCACTATGCATTGGGGCAGGTAGCGTTCTCTGGCATCCGCCAAACTCTGTTTTGTCCGTCGGACTGCCAATGGTGAAGCGTGATTGGCATTGCACATGGTGATCTTAGGCTTGTGTGCAGCTGCTCAGCCATGGAAACCCATTTCATGAAACTCCCGACTAACAGTTGTTGTGCTGATGTTGCTTCCAGAGGCAGTTTGGAACTCTGTGGTGAGTGTTGCAACGAGGACAAACTATATTTACGCTCTTCAGCACTTGGCGTGCCTGTTCTGTGAGCTTGTGTGGCCTACCACTTCGCGGCTGAACCGTTGTTGCTCCTAGACGTTTCCACAATAACAGCACTTACAATTCACCAGAGCGGCACAAGCAGGGTAAAAAGTTTACGAACGGACTTGTTGGAAAGGTGGCATCCTATGACAGTGCCACGTTGAAAGTCACTGAGCTCTTCAGTAAGGCCATTCTACTGACAATGTTTGTCTATGGAGATTGCATGGCTGTGTGCTCGATTTTACACACCTGTCAGCAACGGCTGTGGCTGAAATAGCCGAATCCACTAATTTGAAGGGGCGTCCACATACTTCTGACCATGCAGTATACGTGACTGCCCGGACTGATGGATGGTAGAAGGAGACACCCAAGACATCCAGCCTAGCCAAAGCTAAAAGGATGGATGGTAGAAGGAGTCACCCAAGACATCCAGCCTAGCCAAAGCTAAAAGGATGAATAGTAGGAGGAGTCACCCAAGACATCCAGCCTAGCCAAAGCTAAAAGGATGGATGGTAGAAGGAATCACCCAAGACATCCAGCCTAGCCAAAGCTAAAAGGATGAATGGTAGGAGGAGTCACCCAAGACATCCAGCCTAGCCAAAGCTAAAAGGATGGATGGTAGAAGGAGTCACCCAAGACATCCAGCCTAGCCAAAGCTAAAAGGATGAATAGTAGGAGGAGTCACCCAAGACATCCACCCTAGCCAAAGCTAAAAGGATGAATGGTAGAAGGAGTCACCCAAGACATCCAGCCTAGCCAAAGCTAAAGTGGGACTATTGTTTCTTCAATGTGTCAATGTTTGAATCTATACCTCTGTTTTGGATTTGTCCACATTATTAAGTGTGCGGGGGTCTCCATCTCTCCTAATGTTTTAATCTGTCCATAGCTAAATAATTAACTAGCTGAATCTGTCCATAGCTAAATAAGCTAACTAGCTGAATCTGTCCATAGCTAAATAACTAACTAGATAGCTAACTAGATAGCTAACTAGCTGAATCTGTCCATAGCCAAATAACTAACTAGCTGAATCTGTCCATAGCTAAATAACTAGCTAGCTAGCTAACTAGCTGAATCTGTCCATAGCCAAATAACTAACTAGCTGAATCTGTCCATAGCTAATTAACTAACTAGCTAGCTAACTAGCTGAATCTGTCCATAGCCAAATAACTAACTAGCTGAATCTGTCCATAGCTAAATAACTAACTAACTAGCTGAATCTGTCCATAGCCAAATAACTAACTAGCTGAATCTGTCCATAGCTAAATAACTAACTAGCTGAATCTGTCCATAGCCAAATAGCTAACTAGCTGAATCTGTCCATAGCCAAATAACTAACTAGCTAGCTAACTAGCTGAATATGTCCATAGCCAAATAACTAACTAGTTGAATCTGTCCATAGCTAAATAATTAACTAGCTGAATAACTAAAAGCTAGCTACCACGTACCTCTAGAGCTGCCATGGCAACGCCACAGGCCAGAGGGTTTCCTCCGTACATAGAGCCGTGCTAACTCCAGGCTTGATGGTCAGCATCACCTCATCATCACACAGCACCGCAGACACCTGGCAGGACAAGGTATATATCAGAGACTGACATGGCCCAGTCCCAACATGACCCAGTCCCAACATGACCCAGTCCCAACAGACACCTGGCATAACAAGCCAGTATATATCAGAGCTGCCATGGCATGACAGGCCAAGGTTTCTCCAACATGACCCAGTCCCAACATGACCCAGTCCCAACATGACCCAGTCCCAACAGACACCTGGCAGGACAAGGTATATATCAGAGACTGACATGACCCAGTCCCAACATGACCCAGTCCCAACATGACCCAGTCCCAACAGACACCTGGCAGGACAAGGTATATATCAGAGACTGACATGACCCACCCATGACCCAGTCCCAACAGACACCTGGCAGGACAAGGTATATATCAGAGACTGACATGACCCAGTCCCAACATGACCCAGTCCCAACATGACCCAGTCCCAACAGACACCTGGCAGGACAAGGTATATATCAGAGACTGACATGACCCACCCAGTCCCCATGACCCATGACCCAGTCCCAACATGACCCAGTCCCAACAGACACCTGGCAGGACAAGGTATATATCAGAGACTGACATGGCCCAGTCACAACATGACCCAGTCCCAACAGACACCTGGCAGGACAAGGTATATATCATAGACTGACATGACCCAGTCCCAACATGACCCAGCCCCAACATGACCCAACCCCAACATGACCCAGTCCCATAATGACCCAACATGACCCAGTCCCAACATGACCTAGTCCCAACATGACCCAGTCCCAACAGTCCCAACATGACCCAGTCATACAACATGACCCAGTCCCAAAAGTCCCAACAGTCCCAACATGACCCAGTCCCAAAATGACCCAACCCCAACATGACCCAGTCCCAACATGACCCAGTCCCATAATGATCCAACATGACCCAGTCCCAACATGACCTAGTCCCAACATGACCCAGTCCCAACAGTCCCAACATGACCCAGTCACAACATGACCCAGTCCAAACATGACCCAGTCCCATAATGATCCAACATGACCCAACCCCAACATGACCCAAACATGACCCAGTCCCATAATGATCCAACATGACCCAGTCCCAACATGACCCAGTCCCAACATGACCCAGTCCCAACATGACCCAGTCCCAACATGACCCAGTCCCAACATGACCCAGTCCCAACATGATCCAACATGACCCAGTCCAAACATGACCCAGTCCCATAATGTCCCAACATGACCCAGTCCCAACATGACCTAGTCCCAACATGACCCAGTCCCAACAGTCCCAACATGACCCAGTCCCAACATGACCCAGTCCCAACATGACCCAGTCCCATAATGATCCAACATGACCCAGTCCCAACATGACCTAGTCCCAACATGACCCAGTCCCAACAGTCCCAACATGACCCAGTCCCAACATGACCCAGTCCCAACATGACCCAGTCCCATAATGATCCAACATGACCCAGTCCAAACATGACCCAGTCCCATAATGATCCAACATGACCCAGTCCCAACATGACCTAGTCCCAACATGACCCAGTCCCAACAGTCCCAACATGACCCAGTCCCAACATGACCCAACCCCAACATGACCCAGTCCCAACATGATCCAACATGACCCAGTCCCAACATGACCCAGTCCCAACAGTCCCAACATGACCCAGTCCCAACATGACCCAGTCCCAACAGTCCCAACATGACCCAGTCCCAACATGACCCAGTCCCAACATGACCCAGTCCCAACATGACCCAGTCCCAACATGACCCAGTCCCAACATGACCCAGTCCCAACATGATCCCAACATGACCCAGTCCCAACATGACCCAGTCCCAACAGTCCCAACCCAGTCCCAACATGACCAACATGACCCAGTCCCAACATGACCCAGTCCCAACATGACCCAGTCCCATACATGATCCCCCAACATGACCCAGTCCCAACATGACCCAGTCCCAACAGTCCCAACATGACCCAGTCCCAACATGACCCAGTCCCAACAGTCCCAACAGTCCCAACAGGCTGAATAAGCAGTGAGTCACAAAAGGAAGTGAATTAAACCATGAATATTCATGTATTAAATGAGACCCATCCCATACTAAATTATTAGACAGCATTTTCATTCAGTCAATCAAAAACGAGGAGCACAACAACATTGCAGAGAACGTAGAGTAACAGTGTTGTGTTTACTCACCGGGTAGACACCTCCTGACAGAGCCTTTCCCAGGATCACGATATCAGGACGTACTTCTTCATGGTCCACGGCCAGACGTCTGCCCGTACGGGCCAGTCCAGTCTGCACCTCGTCGGCTATGAACAGCACCTAAGCATGGGAACAGAGAGGTATCAGTAGAGTCTATGTCTGACTGGGCCTCTACATTACAGCCATGGCTATGAACAGCACCTAAACACCATGCAGAAGGAGATATTCAATCACATTTCATTTATAAAAAAGGTATTTTTAAAATCAATAGTTGGCACAAAAGTGTTTTATAATAACCTGGTCTCTAGAGACCCAAACACAGGGAAGCACAGTAACAAGGAAAAAGCTATATCAGTATTTTTATTTTTTATTTAACAACAACAATAAAACAATCAACCAAAAGTGTCTGTTTCCAAAAGACAAAAACAGATCAACCGTTGATTCTCAAGGCCTTTTTTTTGTGTCGATGCCGAAACGTCTCGTACTCACGTTGTTCTGAGTGCAGAGTTGTCTGACAGTGGTGAGGTATCCGGGGTCAGGGACCACGACCCCAGCCTCTCCCTGGATGGGCTCTACCATGAAGGCTGCTACGTTAGGGTCCTGGAGAGCTTTCTGGGCACAACCATCAGCACACAGTCAGTGATAACAGATCAAATCTCCGTGATCAGATCTCATCAATGGATTTTACAGTGATGGAGACTCTCCCTTTGCTGAGTATACTGACTCTCCCTTTGCTGAGTATACTGAAGAAAGGCCCATTTCTCCAGACCAAGACTTCGTCTGGACTAAGCATGCTCAAACAGGACTAGGCCTGATCTGGCTCCAGGAAACTGGCCTGTAGAGGGGTAACATCAAGGTTCAGGATTATAGAGGTTCAGGAAACTGGCCTTTAGAGAGGTAACATCAAGGTTCAGGATTATAGAGGTTCAGGAAACTGGCCTGTAGAGAGGTAACATCAAGGTTCAGGATTATGGCCTTCAGGGTAACATCAAGGTTCAGGATTATAGAGGTTCAGGAAACTGGCCTGTAGAGAGGTAACATCAAGGTTCAGTATTATAGAGGTTCAGGAAACTAGCCTGTAGAGAGGTAACATTAAGGTTCAGGATTATAGAGGTTCAGGAAACTGGCCTGTAGAGAGGTAACATCAAGGTTCAGGATTATAGAGGAACAGGAAACTGGCCTGTAGAGAGGTAACATCAAGGTTCAGTATTATAGAGGTTCAGGAAACTGGCCTATAGAGAGGTAACATTAAGGTTCAGGATTATAGAGGTTCAGGAAACTGGCCTGTAAAGAGGTAACATCAAGGTTCAGGATTATAGAGGTTCAGGAAACTGGCCTGTAGAGAGGTAACATTAAGGTCCAGGATTATAGAGGTTCAGGAAACTGGCCTGTAGAGAGGTAACATTAAGGTTCAGGAAACTGGCCTGTAGAGAGGTAACATTAAGGTTCAGGAAACTGGCCTGTAGAGAGGTAACATTAAGGTTCAGGATTATAGAGGTTCAGGAAACTGGCCTGTAGAGAGGTAACATCAAGGTTCAGTATTATAGAGGTTCAGGAAACTGGCCTATAGAGAGGTAAC